>NC_134087.1:193723335-194026365 GCF_000715075.1 Nicotiana tabacum
AAGAAACAACAAAAAGTGGAAAATCATCATGAATCCTCCAACCTAACACGATTAACCTCACTACCCATTAATTTCAAGCAAATAATGAGCATAGATACCTCTTAACATCACGTAAACATTCCTCCAAACATATCAAAACATAGATGCAAATTGGCTGCAAATACAATCGTACCCTAGTTACTGTAAGCACGTGATTTTTGTCCTATATGAGAATTACTCCCAAAAAATTCAAAAATAAAATAATTTTTCTTGGTGTGCAATTTTGTGATATTTTGTGATATTTTTGAATAATTATTTGTATTTGTCTGTGCATGTTTATTTGTTAAATTAATAAAAATACAAAAATATGTCGCATTTTGCATGTAGAATTTAATTCTACAATTGTTAGTAATTAAGTTTGTTTTACAAAAAAAATAAAAATTACAAAAATAGGCATCGTTTGCATTTTTAGCATTTAATGTCCAAATATACAATTTTATGCTTAATTATTACTTAATTGTGCGTTAATTATTATTGGGAGTTAATTTGCGCTTTTATAACTTAATTTAGTTCTTAATAATAAGTTAAGTATTTTTATAATTTAGTTTTAGAAAAATAAAAGAAGAAAAGAGAGCAAAAATATAAAGAAAGTCGGAATTGGGCCTCTTCTTCGATTTCAAGCCACAGGCCCAAAAAATGACCCAATCTTCCCAAACGACCCAGTCCATTTCGAACTGGGTCGACCCAGTCCATAACACAACCCAACTCCACCTCTTCATTTTCATTTTTTATTTTTACAAAACAAAAACAAAACAAAAAAAGAAGAAGAAGAAAACCCTAGACTTAAGCCATCCCCCCCCCCCCTCCTATCTTCATCTTCTCCAACCTCCAAGCCCCACCTCCCATGGCTGCCCTTCCTCACGCCTCCACCACCTCAACACACACACACACGACATTCTCCATCGTCCCATCGACCCCAACACGAGCAGCCATGGCTGCTTCCCCCCCCCCCCGTTTCCCGTTGTCGAAACCAAACGACCATTGGAGTAGCTTCACGTCCGCCATTGTTGCTGCGTTTTCTTCCAGTCGTTGCAGCTGCTACTGCTGTTCCTTCGTCATCCATGGAGGTCCTTCTGCTTCCATCTTCTCAACCTCAAGTCCAAACGACCAAGCTGCTCCGTTCTCCAAAACGCAGCAATGAGAGCTGCTCGAAATCAGCCCAAAAACGAGCTCACATCGCTGCCTCGTCGCTGCTGCCTTCCTCCTCGCGTCCAGCCATTGCTGCTACTGTTCACGCAGCTGTGCCTGCATCGTCACTTCATCTTCTTTGCGAAAACCCTTTCAACCATAGACGAGCAAGCATCGATGCTGCGTTGGCCATCTGCGTATGCTTCAGCTTTCTGCTTCATACTCCTTCATCTTCTTCGTGCTTCGTCGTTGTTTTGAACCGGTTAGTTGGTTTTGAGTCTATTTCGTTTTTATATTTTTCGAAGTAAAAGTCGATAAATGTTCGATCCTTGCTTTGTTCATGTCTATCGTTTGAATTAATTTTTAGTTTGTTCATGTGTTTTGATTGAATTAATTTTCAGATTTCAAATGGAAAGTTAATTAGTGGTTTTTCATGTTTATTTCATGTTTGTTTTATTGTTTAGGTAAGATTTTGTTAGTTTGATGTTTGTTAGATTCGAATTGAAATTTAATTGATTATTTCTTCAATTTGTTTCATGTTGTTATATATTTTCCAGAAATTATTAATGTTGTTTGAGTCATTTAATCCGTTATGTTTGTTATTTTAAAAAAATGGATTCATTCGTGTTCATACTTTGTTTGGTTGATCTTGAATCCGAAATTTGTATAGTTTGATTTCTTGTTTATCATTTATGATTATTTCTTGAATTTGTCTCATAATCTTGTTTAAGTTTAATATAGGAATTGTTGGTTGTAATGTTGTTAGAGTTGATTTTAAGTTCAATATTATTGAATTTAGAAATCTAAATATACTTGTTTGTTGTTATTATTGTTGAATCTGAAAATAGGTTGTTTGTTGCTAAAAATATTGTTCAATCAAATTTTAGTTGTTCTTTGTTGTTCAATCATGTTCATGTGATTTGTTGTTGAAATGTTGAGAAATCATGTTCATGAGATTTGTTGTTTGAATTTATGTAGAAATTGGTCATATTGACTATATTTTGGTTGAGTTTGATTAATTGATTTGTTATAGCTGATGGGGTAGTTTGGTAATTTGCAGTACGTTCAGGGTTAGTTTGGTAATTTCATTAAGGTCGGAGGGGTAGTTTAGGAATTGTACATTTTTGTAATTTTTATGTGAAGCATGGGGGACAAAATGTAATGGGGTGGGTTGTGATATAGTTGTTTAATATAAAGGGGGGACAAGACAAAATTTAGTGGGGAGGAATCTTGTATTTGTTTAGTGAAGCATGGGGGACAAAAGATAATGGGGTGGTGATGATATATTTATTTAATGTAATGAGGATGAGTGGGAAGAATAATGGGTTTGGTAGGAAAAAGTATTAATTTTAATTGATTAAAAGATTTATGTGATGGGATATATATAGAAGTCTTGAATCTGATTTAGATAGACAATAAGAGAGAAGACAGAAGAGAATAACAGAGAGGAACGAATCTGAAGAAAAAAAAGAACAGATAGATAGAACAGAAAAACACAAACAGAGAAAAAAAAAGAGCTGAATATTTAAGAGAAAAAAATTCCGTAAAATATTCAAACCTTCAAATAAAAAAAACAAAAAAAAAATATTCTGCTTTCTTTCATTGTTTGAAATCAGCATTAATTGTTGTTGTTTCATAAAAGTTGGAAGCATTTGTTTTGGGATTACTACTCCACCGGTCTGTTACTGGGTTGTTACTGTTGTTGGGCTGTTGTTGCTGTGTTGTACTGTTGTTACTGCTACTGATTCTCATCTTCATTTTCTTTTGCTTCCAATATCAGGTACACAACTGAAAAGCTGGTTATTGTAATCCGAATATGAAGCATGAATGCGAAAAATGAAGAGTTGAAATTCTGAATTAGCTTTAATTATATTCTGATTTTTATTTGTATGTACAAATTATTTAGCTTGCAAAAAATCAGAATCATGTAGCTATTTAATACACATAGTGGAACATTCGACGATAGCTTAACAGTTGAACTATCTGCATATATTGCCTAAATAAATAAATGGTGTAGTAACTTCGTCGAGTCAAAAATCAAACGAATAGGCCATCTAGTAGGAACTTGGTAGAAATATTGTTTAGAGTAAATATTATTGGTTAATTTCAACATGTAAATAAATTAAGACATTTTTTTTATTTTATTTTGTAAAGACAGATTTAATAGAAAATAATGTAGGCATTTTAGGATTGTCTTTTAAAAATAAATGAGATGAGCCTCGCCCAATAAAATGCACCAATTGCGGGGCCCTCAATAAATGTTTAATTGAGTATTTAGAATTCGGGATGGACTATTTAGTGAATTCCACGGTCTTACCCATAAATAATAATACGTTAATCGCTTTAGGCACGATGTTAATAATAATACATTCTTAAACACGGGTGCCCATTTTTGCGACCCAAATCCAAATCCCAAAACATTGAATAAAATGTGTTCCGGATTGCCGGTGCATTTCATGTGACGTAATCCAAAGACATGTTTTAAACAATGTTCACATTCTTGTAAAAATAATAATAATAACAATAAAAGCGGTTAAAAGTTAAAATTGCACTATAGTTTTTGAACATGTATTAAAATAAGATATTTTAGCCATTACAACAGTTTAAGTGACCGTGCTAGAACCACGGGATTCGGGGGTGCCTAACACCTTCCCTCGGGTCAACAGAATTCCTTACTTAGAATTTCTGGTTAGCAGACTTCATTTGGAAAGTCGAATATTTTCCTCGATTCGGGATTAAATTGGTGACTTGGGACACCCTAAATCTCCCAAGTGGAGACTCTGAAATAAATAAACAAATCTCGTTTCGATTGTCCTTTAATTGGAAAAACTCCCTACGCCCCTAGCGGGGGCGGAAAATGGAGGTGTGACAGCTCTGGCGACTCTGCTGGGGACTCAGCCCAGAACCACTGGTTCAGGGTTTAAGAATTCGAGCTTAAAATAACTGTTATAGTTAGCTTTATTTATTATCTGATGTTTACATGATATATGCCTAATATGCTAAATGATGCTTTTACCGCTTTAATATTATATGAATTGTGTATATACAACTGCTACAAAACCCTTCTTCTTTCTAAGTCTTCTGAATTTATGGTGTACACGTGCGCGTGGCCCACCTTTCTGTTAGAAGTCATACCAAATAAGACGAAGTTGGGACAAGTAACTAGGCCGGGCAGACTTTCGTGCTCCTGGTACGTTGCCCCCACTTCGGCTCAAGCTGTCCACTTGGGTGAGCCAGGGCTAGAACAATATTCCTCAAGTTTTTTCACTTAGAATAACTCAGCTTCATGCCGGATCCCTAGTAGGAACGTTTGTTTGCATCACGTGCATTTGACTTTGGAGGCTCAACACAGGGGTTAGGTCTGTCTAGAACAGGTATACCAAAAAATGAAAATGACCATCCTGATGCATCTTACTTGCTGCTACTTGCGCATTTATTTGATCCGGATTTGTGTGTTGACTAACTTTTGAATATCAGGAATAATATTTTGAAATTGAAAAAAAGAAATAGCGGTTAGGGAATTGATTGTTTATTTTTGAAAGAAAAACCAATGCCCAAATATTGTCAAAACTCTGTCGAAATTTCGAGAAAAAAAAATTATTTTATTAGTTTGTTTTACTAAAAAGCAAAGGAAAAATAGAGAGAAAAAAAGTCGTTGTTCTGTCTTATTTTTTTTAAAAAAAATAAAAAATAAAAAATATATATATAAAAAGGAAAATAGTTTGTCTTCCCCTGAAAATGACAATGAAAAAGAGTCTTACTTTTAAAATAGTTTTATTTATTTGTTTTTGAAAATTTCAAAATGAAAATGAAAAGAGTCGTGCTTTGAAAGTGGTTTTGTTATTTGTTGCTGGAAAAGAAAAAAAAATCCTGTTTTAAAATAGTTCGGTTAATTGGCCCGAACTTCGCGGGTTTGATTCTCACCGGATATGAGATACGTAGGCAACCCTCATCGGGTCCAACCCCCCTTTTTTGCTAAAATAGCCAAAAACCAATAAAAAAATAAAAATAAAAAACGTGTCAAAATTTTAATTTTGTCATAAATAAGTCGGGCGGTGTCCAACCTCCCCTTTTGCTAAAAAATAATAGCCAAAAAATATATTATGTCAAATTTTAATTTTGTCATAAAGAAGTCGGGTGACGCTGTTTTATCAAGACATAGCCGAATGTTCCCGAAAGGGACGCCGGAAGGCTGACTTTGCATAAACAGCCACCTTTTTGGGTCATGTTTAGGATTTTGGTCTAGTTGACCCACACAGCCTTAAAAAAAAATTCGTGTCTCCGGGCAAAGAGGGGCAGCTGTAAGCACGTGATTTTTGCCCTATATGAGAATTACTCCCAAAAAATTCAAAAATAAAATGATTTTTCTTTGGTGTACAATTTTGTGATATTTTGAAGAATTATTTGTATTTGTTTGTGCGTGTTTATTCGCTAAATTAATAAAAAATACAAAAATATGTCGCATTTTGCATGTAGGATTTAATTCTACAATTGTTAGTAATTAAAATTGTTTTACAAAATTTAAAAATTACAAAAATAGGCATCGTTTGCATTTTTAGCATTTAATGTCCAAATATACAATTTTATGCTTAATTAATACTTAATTGTGCGTTAATTGTTATTGGGAGTTAATTTGCGCCTTTATAACTTAATTTAGTTCTTAATAATAGTTTAAGTATTTTTATAATTTAGTTTTAGAAAAATAAAAGAAGAAAAGAGAGCGAAAATATAAAGAAAGTCGGAATTGGGCCTCTTCTTCAATTTCAAGCTATAGGCCCAAAAAATGGCCCAATCTTCCCTACGACCCAGTCCATTTCGAACTGGGTCGACCCAGTCCATTAACCCAACACCCCTTCTTCATTTTTGTCCAACACAAAACAAAACCAAAAAAAAAAAATAATAAAAAGTGAATTATCACTATTAATAGTTTTATTTTTTGTTTTTTTATATATATAAAAAAATCCGAAAATATTTTATTTTATTTATTATTTTTATTTTAAAAAATATATATATATTTATTTTAGTTTGTTTTATTAAAAGCAAAAGAAAAATAGAAAATGAAAATAAAAAATAAAAAAATAAAAAAATAAAAAAATGTAAAAGAATGTAGAAAATTTTTAAAAAAAAGTAAAAAGTTTTAAAAAATTTAAAAGTAAAAGAAGGTTGGAATTAAAAAATAAATATAAAGATATCTGAAAATTTAAAAAATTTAAAGTAATTGAAAGTAGCATTTTTAAAAGAAAAAGAAAAGATAGTGGTTTATTTTTTAAAGAAAAGTTAAATAAAGTGAGATTCTCTTTTAAAAAAATAAAAAGTGGGATTTTAAATAAGATAAAGTAATTAAAGTTGGAATTTTAAAAATAAAAGTAAATAAAGGTGGGATTTCTTTTTCTAAAAAAATAAAATCAATTTGTAAGTGGGATTTCTTTTAATTAAAAAAATAATAAAATAATAAAAAACAAATCTGAAAATTTCGAAAATTTTGCTATAAATAGAAGAGAAAATTTAGGAAAGAAGGGTGGAAAAAAAGAGAGGAAAAACTAGATAGAGAGAAGAAAAAAAGAGGGGGCGGAGTGAGAAGTATACACCCGATATACATTCTGTATACACTGAATATACAGGGGCAGAATTCATTTTGGAGAGTTTTGAAGTTGAAAAAAATAGTTACTGCTTCATTGCCTCGCTTAAGATCTGAAATAGTCAGAACCTTCCTGCCTTTTACTTCTTCACTATACTTGGAGTCGTTTATAGTCTCCTGGGTTTTCTGCTATTCCTACTGTACTGGTTTGCGATGTTGCTGAATCTGCTGTTGCTGTGTTATTACTGCTGCTGACTTCTCCTTCTTTTGTTCTTGTACTGCTGTTTCCAGGTACACATTTGTACAATCTCGGCTTGAAGCAAAAAATTGAAATATTAATCAGGCTTTGTTCCTGTTGAATTCCTCCTGTTTAGATTTGTGGTTGAATATAATTTTTCTTTCTTCGTATAAAGATGTAGTTGAATGATTAATGAATAATGAGGTTGCATATGTATACTTTCTTCATCTAATAATGTTAGTTTAAATTACGGAGAATAATTAATCTGTTTTGATATTATGGTCAATCTCATGTTCTAGTATTATTGAATAACAGAATATAAAATGAAAGCAGTTTTTCTTTGTACAAACTCGATCGCAATTTTCCATTCGCATTAGCCGTAAACTAATAACTAATAAGTTACGTTTTTCAGCATGTAAATAATTAAGAGATTTTCTTTTAGTTTAGAGACGAACTTAATAGAAAATATAGTCATTGTAGGTTTATCCTGTAAAAATAAAAATGAGACGAGCCTCGCCAAATAAAACGTATAGATTGCGGGGCCCTCACAAAATGTATGGTTTAATTAGAATTTGGAAGGACCGTTTAGCGAATTTCACGGTCTTCCCCAAAATAATAACGCGATAGTCTCTTTAGGCGCGTGTTTAATATTTTACTTTCTTAAGCCTGGGTGTGCATTTCATGTGACCCGAATCCAAATCCCAAAACATCAAATAAAACGTGTTCCGGATTGTGGGTGCATTTCATGTAACGCAGTCCAAAGACGTGTTTTAAGCGATGTTCATATTTCTTTTAAAAACAATAATAATAAAGCGGTTAAAAGATAAAATTTGCACATAAGTTCATATTTGTATAAAATCAGACAATCAAGCCGAATATAACAGTTGAGCGACCGTGCTAGAACCACGGAACTCGGGAATGCCTAACACCTTCTCCCGGGTTAACAGAATTCCTTATCCGGATTTCTGGTATGCAGACTGTAATATGGAGTCATTCTTTTCCTCGATTCGGGATTAAAATTGGTGACTTGGGACACCCTAAATCTCCCAAGTGGCGACTCTGAAATAAATAAACCAATCCCGTCTCGATTGTCCTTTAATTGGAAAAACTCCCCTTGCACCCTCGCGGGTGCGAAAAAAGGAGGTGTGACAGCTCTGGCGACTCTGCTGGGGACTTGGCCCAGAACCACTGGTTCAGGGTTAGAAATTCGAGCTTAAAATAACTGTTATAGTTGGCTTTATTTATTATCTGATTTTTACATGTTTATGCTTAATATGCTAAATGATGCTTTTACCGCTTTAATATTATCTGAATTGTGTATAAAACTGCTACGAAACTCTTCTTCTTTCTGAGTCTTCTAAATTTATGGTGTACACGTGCGCGTGACCCACCTTTCTGTTAGAAGTCATACCAAATAAGACGAAGTTGGGACAAGTAACTAGGCCGGGCAGACTTTCGTGCTCCCGGTACGTTGCCCCCATTTCGGCTCAAGCTGTCCACTTGGGTAAGCCAGGGCTAGAACAATATGCCTCAGGTTTTTTTTCACTTAGAATAACTCAGCTTCATGCCGGATCCCTAGTAGGAACGTTTGTTTGCATCACGTGCATTTGACTTTGGAGGCTCAACACAGGGGTTGGGTCTGTCTAGGACAGGTGTACCAAAAAATGAAAATGACCATCCTGATGCATCTTACTTGCTGCTATTTGCGCATTTATTTGATTCGGACTTTTGTGTTGACTGACTTTTGAATATCAGGAATAATATTTTGAAATTGAAAAAAATAGCGGTTAGGGAATTGATTGTTTATTTTTGGAAAAAAAAACAATGCCCAAATAACTGTCAAAACTCTGCCGAAATTTTGAGAAAATGAAAAAAAAATATTTTATTAGTTTGTTTTATTAAAAGCAAAGGAAAAATAGAAAGAAAAAAAAAGAGTCGTTGTTCTGTCTTGTTTTTAAAAAACAAATTAGAAAAAAAATAGTTTGTCTTGCCATAAAAAAAATGAAAATGAAAAAAAGTCTTGTTTTAAAATGAGTTTTTATTTATTTATTTGTTTAGATACCAAAATAAAAATAACTAATAAAATAAAAAGAGTCGCGTCGAAAGTGGTTTTATTATTTGTTGCAAATATGTATATATATAAAAATCCAAAAAAGTTGTTCTTTATTTCCAAAAAATGTATATATATCTTTATTTGTTGCAAAAATATTTGTCGTGCCAAAAGTCTAGAAAAGTTTTTTTTAGACTCTCAATTTTCAAAACAAAAAAAAAATCCAAATTTTTTTTTTCCGTTATTGACTTCTTTAGAAAGTCTTTTTAATTATTAAAATATATATATATATATATAATAAAATAAAATAAATTCGAAAATATTTTCCTTCTTCTTTAAAAATTGAAAAGAAAATTCAAAATTCAAAAAATATTTTTTTTAGAAAGCGTTTCTTTTATTAAAGGTAAAATTCCAAAAAAAAAATATTTTCTTTCTTCTTAAAATAAGAAAAAAAATATCTTCCTTTTACTTTTGAAATTCTCAAAGTTCAAATCAAAAGAAAAGGAATTCTTAGAAATCTTTCTTTCAAAAAGAAAATCAATCAAAAATCCAAAAAAAAATATAAAAATACTTCCTTTCTTCTTTTAAAGCAGTTCTTTTACAAAAAAAAATCATAATTTAAAATCAGTTTATTTACTTTATTCATGACCGGCCCGAACTACGCGGGCTTGATTCTCACCGGATGTGAGATACGTAGGCAACCCTCATCGGGTCCAACCCCCATTTTTGCTAAAATAGCCAAAAACCATCAAATAAATAAAAAACATGTCAAAATTTTAATTTTTTTTCATAAATAAGTCGGGCAGTGTCCAGCCTCCACTTTTTGCTAAAACAAAATAGCCAAAAAAAAAAAATATATGTCGAATTTTAAGAGTCATAAAGAAGTCGGGTGACGTTGTTTTATCAAGACATAGCCGAATGTTCCCGAATGGGACGCCAGAAGGCCGACTTTGCATAAACAACCACCTTTTGGGTCATGTTTAGGATTTTGGTCTAGTTGACCCACACAGCCTTAAAAATCTTCGTCCCCGAGGCGCTGAAGGGCCGTGTTTGCAACACCAGGTTTTTATTGTAATTTAAAAAAAAAAAAATAGTCGGCGGTCAGGTGAATACCGTTTGAATTTTGTCATAATAAGCCGAGCCAGCTTCGGCCGCGTCTTAAACCGTTCTTGCCGAAATAGCCTCAGAGTATCTTTCAGTTGTCGAAAGGCTATTTTCGTAAAAGAACGGACAAGTGTGTAAAGTGTCATAAAATAATCCTCTCCGGCCTCAAAATTTGGACGGGGCCACATTTGCAAAAATAACCGTTTGGTTGCATTTGTCAAACGGAGAAAGGAAGCTGGCCGTTTGTTTTGGAGTTTGTAAAACTTTTGACTATAATATGTGGGTCGTTTGTTTTTCAAGTTTGTAGGTCATTTTTAAACCTTTGAAACCCAATATGAAAATTGAAAAAAAAATGATTAGTATTGCTTATCTTTTATTGGTCTGAACTACGCAAGGTCTGATTCATGCGGGGTCATGATACGTAGGCAATCTCTATAAGATTCGACCACCACAATAAAATATATATAAGAAAATAAAATAAAATAAAATAAAAGTGAATAAAATTTTCAAGAAAGTTGGGACGACACAAGCAGTCGAGCAAATGCATAATAGAAAGGGGATATTTGTCTAGGAGCATTGCATCTCAACGTGTAATTATATATGTGTTAAATTCTCAAAAACTAACAAGTTTGTTCATTTCCAGAATTCAAGCAGTTAGTTTCTCTAAAGAGTATACTGGCATATTATCATTATCACACGAGATCAAAAGGACCAATACCCGAAAGTATGTCTATCCCAGAGGTTGACACAGGTATTGAGCTAGAGGAGATGGATGTCGGGAAGATGAAAGAAGAGATGTTTAAACTCAAGCAGCAAATGGCTGAGATGTACCAAGCCTGGTCTACAGGACAGTTACCCCCATCTTACCCAACTAACCCTGCTCCATCAATGACCCAAACTCAGGATAATATTACAACTGAATTATCCCCAAATTTCCCCATTTACCAACACTATCGAGGAACCACCTCTCAGACACCGCAGTCTCCACCTCCGAAACCAGTTTCATACTTTCCTCCACCTGTGACTCCTGTTTTCGTAGCACCTCCCCCGGCTACATTCCACAAATCTCCTAGTGAGCCTACATTCCAGGCCCAGGATAACCAATATTACCCCCCGGAGCCCACCCTCAAGGCCTCCGAAATCTATTCAACTACTCCTCGTTTTGACCTCCCAACTGAAAGTGATAAGCCAGCCAAAAATACTGAACAAGAAGAGATGTTCAGGAAGGTCAAAAGTCTAGAACAATCATTCCGAGACATGCGAGGGTTAGGTGGGCAAGTCAGTGTAGCATACAAGGATTTGTGCTTGTTCCCAAATATACAATTACCAGTTGGCTTCAAGATGCCTAAATTTGATCTATACAATGGGCACGGCGACCCAGTAGCCCACTTAAGGGGTTTCTGCAGCAAGATGCGAGGAGCTGGGGGAAAGGACGAATTATTGATGGCTTACTTCAGTCAAAGTTTAGGCGGATCAGCTTTGGAGTGGTATACACGCCAGGACCATGGGAGATGGTACACCTGGGATGACCTGGCACAGGCATTCGCATACCATTTCCAATACAATCTGGAAATCATCCCAGATCGACTATCTTTAACAAAATTTGAGAAGAAACACAATGAAAGTTTCAGAGAGTACGGCTTCCGGTGGAGAGAACAAGCAGCAAGAGTGGATCCTCCTATGAAGGAGAGTGAAATGGTAGACTACTTCCTCCAAGACTTGGAACCAACTTACTATGCCCATTTGGTTTCAGCGGTTGGGAAATCATTCAACGAGGTAGTGAAGATGGGGGGTATGGTGGAAGAAGGCCTCAAGACAAATAAAATTATGAGTTATTCAGCAATTAAGGCAGCTACTCAAGCTATTCAAAGCGGGGTAGGAGAAATCGGAAGAAAAAAGAGAGAGGAAGCAGCGGTAGTTGATTCAGGAATTTGGTCGGGACCCAGAGGTTCACCGCCTTACTATAATCAACAACGACCTCGCCAATCAACTTACCACCACAATTCATCCCAACACTACTATCACCCTTCAGAGCCCCATTCTTCTATTAATCAAGCCCAAACATACACTCAGCCTCCGGTTCGCTCGCAATGGCACGCACCGGCTCCCCAGAACACACATACACAACTGCAAAACACCTATTCACCACCAAGAGCCTACAAGAACCCTCCAGGGGCAGGTTTCCGGGGAAATCAGGCTTTCAGAAATGAAAAAATACAAAGAACATTCACTGAGTTGGGGGAAACCTATACTGCTGTGTTCCACAAATTAAGGCAGTTAGGCTTGTTAAGTCCTGTTGAGCCCAGATTGCCAAATCCCTTTCCCAAAAATATGGACCACTCGGTAAGCTGTGAGTATTGTTCGGGGGCTCCCGAACATGATACCGAGAAATGTTGGAAGTTGAAACATGTAGTACAAAATCTTATTGACACCAACAAGATTGAGGTTCAGACACCAGAGGCACCCCACATCAATCAGAACCCGTTGCCGGCACACCTTGAAACCCACATGATTGAGCTAATGCACGAAGGAGGGAAGCTAAAGAAACCCTCACAAACAGTGATGATGATCCGTGTCGGTTCAAAAGAAATGTTAACCAGTGGGAAAACGGTGGTATAGTTGGAAAAGGTGGATGACAAGCCAGTTATGGTGTTGGGAAAAGGGTCCAATGAGGCAGATGTACAGTTTGTGGGGTTGAAAGCAAAAATCAACAATTGAATGGCTACTCCTCTTCCTATACGAAGGGAGTCTTGGTAGTGGGCTCTGATTTTCTTTTTTGTTGTCTGGATTATTCCAGGGTTGTAATCCAGATCTTTCTTGTGGTCGCCAAAGTGTGAAACCTTGCTATCCTGTATTTTAATATAGTAAAAGTTTTTTTTTCTTTCCTTATTCCTTATATTGTTTTAATTTTTCTTCTTATTTTTCTCTTCTGAACAGTTCTCTTTCTACTGGTTCTAATGACATGGCATGCACGGCGGATCTTCAGCCTAGTCTAAAAAAAAAATCAATCTGATTTCGAACTTATAGTACAAGATTGTGATGATAAGTCGGAATACGATAAGGATGAAGCCTTCGAAGAAATTAACAAAGAGTTGAGCCAATTTGAAAAAAAAAAAAGCCCAACTCAAATGACACGAAAGTCGTCAATCTAGGGGATGCAGATGACATCAGGGAAGCTAAGATAAGCATCCACATGGAACCAAACATCAGGGAAGAACTAATCAAAGCACTTACTGAATTCAAAACATTTTGCATGGTCATACGGCGACATGCCGGACTTAAGCACCAATCTAGTGGTTCAAAAATTGCCCACTGACCCGGCATTACCCCCCGCCCAGCAAATTTGAGGAAGTTCAAAACCAACGTGAGTGGGAAGATTAAGGAAGAAGTGACCAAACAGTTGAATACTAAGGTTATTCGGGCCGCTCGATATCCTGATTGGTGGGCTAATAGGGTGCCAATGAAAAAAAAAGAAAAAAAGAAGAAGAAGAAGACGGAAAATCCGAGGTGTGTGTTGATTATCGCAATCTAAACAGAGCAAGCCCGATGACGCTTTATGATCAACAGATATCGAAGGGAAATGCGTCGACATGGCTATCAATTCTGACGCAGTTAAGATATATTATGATTTCTTGTAATTATAATTGTTGTTTGTTTGTACTTAGCATTTATCAGAGAATGAAATGACGGAGGCAATTCTTTCTTCTATCCAAACACTTTGACCTTTGCTTCCCCTTTTGAGCCTTATTTATTCTTTCATACCCCTCTTTTGGAATCGGTAATGAAAACGAAAAAAAGTAATGATAATAAGAACAAAGAAAAGTCAAAAAAAAAACAAAGGAATGGGAACTACGTTTGACCTGATTCCTCAAAGAAGGATACGTAGGCGCCTCACGGCTCGGTCATAGTGTAACATAGTGTGCATAAGGTAACATATTGTGACAAAATAAAAATTCCCAAGCAAGAAAAACTGGGGCAGAAGTTGGCGCTTGTAATTTTGGCAAGAAAGTTTGATTCCAAGAGTTGTACTATTTTACCCCTAAAAATTATTTTTGAACTTTTGATACCCCCTTCTCCTTTCAGCCATACACAAAAATCCCTATTGATGTCCAAAAAAGACCTCCCGATCAGTATCTGAGAAGTGCTAAGTCAATGCAAATGGAAGTCGGGAATAACACTCTGATCCCCAGCAAAGAAGAAGATCATCAGCTGGAACTGAATTGATAGCCGAAAGAATCCCCAACAGAGAGAGTCATATCGGCAACACTCCAATTCCCAGCTGAAAAATAAAATAAAATGAGAGAGTCTTATCGGTGAAAACCTTCACAGGAACCATAAGGCGATGGGAGTTGAGATAAATGAGAGAGTCTTATTAGTGAAAACCCCTCGAATGGCACTATGAGGCGACAAAACAAGATTGGCGGGAAGGATCCGCAAAGAGTTGAGTGCCTGTTTATCCCCAGCAACATGAGGCCGTCTGGAAGGTTGATTGATACAAATAGACTGGGTTGATTAATCTGGAATGCACGACATGATCGTTGGAATCGGTTATATCATTCAGATAAGTTCTTTCCTTTCCTTTTCCCTAGCATTTGTTCAGAAAGACTTCTTTTTTTTCTATTTTTTGAAATCATCACTTTTTCATTTCTTGGTTTAAAAGACTTACCTTCCCAGCAGTTTGTTTTTGAAAAGAATTTTCAGAGCTTACTACCAATTGCCAAAATGATGCAAAGCAAAATGCGAATAGGACACGCCAAAGATAAGGCGATAAAGAGAAAAGAAGTTGGTCGCAAGACCAAATGATGAAAGGGGCCTAGATCCCAATAAGACCAAATTTCCAGGGGAAGTTGGAGAAAAACAGGAAAACAACAGTTGAGAAAATTGTGGACCTAATTCCAAGAGGGCCCCCGGCAGATCATCGAGATGTAGGAGCATCCCCGACAGATTTTCGACCAAGTTCCAAGAGGGTCGGACAACATAGAGTGGGGAAGGGAGAAAGGGAAAAACCATCCCAGTAGGAGTATCATAACCAACCACCGGGTTTTTAAACTAACAAATTTTGTTTGGTTTGAAACAGGTAAATGGAATGGCAGTGAAGACCATAAGGGAAAATGCAAACTGGGGCAGAAAATTTTCTTTTCAGTTAGAAAATTTTCTGGAAATCAGGTACCCATTTGGGGAAGAATAAAGATAGCACCAAGGAAGTGGTCTTTGAACCAGGGTTTCCCCCAACATAATAAGCTTCTAATGGAGGAAGTTGATCCCCAGCAGACAAAACAAAGAGATGACATTTGTGCTCAGAAAAGCAAAGAGCCATTATCCTCCCCAGCAACTTCCAGAAGAATGAAGCATTGATTTGAAGGGAAGCAGCGTTATCCTCAACAACGTTATCCCAAGAAGATAACACTTTTATCCCCAGCAGTTTTAAGAAAGAAAAAAAAATTGAATTTGAAGGAAGGAAAGAAAGGAGACTCCCCCAGTGGTATTATCCCCAGCAATCAGGCATCCACCTGGAGAACAAGGATGAGTAGTTGAAGTATTAGTAATCAGGCATCCACCTGGAGAACAAGGAAGAGCAATGAAATATCAGAAATCAGGCGTCCACCTGGAGAACAAGGAAGAGCAATGAAAGAAACAGCAATCAGGCATCCACCTGGAGAACAAGGATGAGTAGTTGAAGTATTAGTAATCAGGCATCCACCTGGAGAACAAGGAAGAGCAATGAAATATCAGAAATCAGGCGTCCACCTGGAGAACAAGGAAGAGCAATGAAAGAAACAACAATCAGGCGTCCACCTGGAGAACAAGGATGAAGAAAAGAAATAGCAATCATCTGGAGAACAAGGATGAAGAATTGAATTAACAGTCAGGCGTCCACGTGGAGAACAAGGAAGAACAGTTGAAATATCAGAAGTCAGGCGTCCACCTGGAGAACAAGGAAAAGCATCAAAACTGGGGCAGAAGATTTTCTGCCATGGTCGAAAATTTTCTCAGAAGAACAAGGAAATCAATTCAAGTTTTAAGAGATAGCAAGACAACAAGAGTTGGAGAAAAACAGTCGGAGGTAAGACAATTCCAAGATGTTGAAAATGGGATCATCCGCCCTCGAATAGGATATTTGGGTTCATCCACCCTCGAATAGGATATTCTGGGATCATCCGCCCTCGAATAGGATATTCTGGGTTCATCCGCCCTCGAATAGGATATTCTGGGTTCATCCGCCCTCGAATAGGATATTCTGGGTTCATCCGCCCTCGAATAGGATATTTTGGGTTCATCCGCCCTCGAATAGGATATTTTGGGTTCATCCGCCCTCGAATAGGATATTTTGGGTTCATCCGCCCTCGAATAGGATATTTTGGGTTCATCCGCCCTCGAATAGGATATTTGGGTTCATCCGCCCTCGAATAGGATATTTTGGGTTCATCCGCCCTCGAATAGGATATTTTGGGTTCATCCGCCCTCGAATAGGATATTTTGGGTTCATCCGCCCTCGAATAGGATATTTTGGGTTCATCCGCCCTCGAATAGGATATTTTGGGTTCATCCGCCCTCGAATAGGATATTTTGGGTTCATCCGCCCTCGAATAGGATATTTGGGTTCATCCGCCCTCGAATAGGATATTTTGGGTTCATCCGCCCTCGAATAAGATATTTTGGGTTCATCCGCCCTCGAATAGGATATTTTGGGTTCATCCTCCATCGAATAGGATATTTGGGTTCATCCGCCCTCGAATAGGATATTTGGGTTCATCCGCCCTCGAATAGGATATTTGGGTTCATCCGCCCTTGAATAGGATATTTTGGGTTCTTTTTTGCTGAATTACGGGGCCCTCACAAAATGTATGGTTTAATTAGAATTCGGAAGGACCGTTTAGCGAATTTCACGGTCTTCCCCAAAATAATAACGCGATAGTCTCTTTAGGCGCGTGTTTAATATTTTACTTTCTTAAGCCTGGGTGTGCATTTCATGTGACCCGAATCCAAATCCCAAAACATCAAATAAAACGTGTTCCGGATTGTGGGTGCATTTCATGTAACGCAGTCCAAAGACGTGTTTTAAGCGATGTTCATATTTCTTTTAAAAACAATAATAATAAAGCGGTTAAAAGATAAAATTTGCACATAAGTTCATATTTGTATAAAATCAGACAATCAAGCCGAATATAACAGTTGAGCGACCGTGCTAGAACCACGGAACTCGGGAATGCCTAACACCTTCTCCCGGGTTAACAGAATTCCTTATCCGGATTTCTGGTACGCAGACTGTAATATGGAGTCATTCTTTTCCTCGATTCGGGATTAAAATTGGTGACTTGGGACACCCTAAATCTCCCAAGTGGCGACTCTGAAATAAATAAACCAATCCCGTCTCGATTGTCCTTTAATTGGAAAAACTCCCCTTGCACCCTCGCGGGTGCGAAAAAGGAGGTGTGACAGCTCTGGCGACTCTGCTGGGGACTTGGCCCAGAACCACTGGTTCAGGGTTAGAAATTCGAGCTTAAAATAACTGTTATAGTTGGCTTTATTTATTATCTGATTTTTACATGTTTATGCTTAATATGCTAAATGATGCTTTTACCGCTTTAATATTATCTGAATTGTGTATAAAACTGCTACGAAACTCTTCTTCTTTCTGAGTCTTCTAAATTTATGGTGTACACGTGCGCGTGACCCACCTTTCTGTTAGAAGTCATACCAAATAAGACGAAGTTGGGACAAGTAACTAGGCCGGGCAGACTTTCGTGCTCCCGGTACGTTGCCCCCATTTCGGCTCAAGCTGTCCACTTGGGTAAGCCAGGGCTAGAACAATATGCCTCAGGTTTTTTTTCACTTAGAATAACTCAGCTTCATGCCGGATCCCTAGTAGGAACGTTTGTTTGCATCACGTGCATTTGACTTTGGAGGCTCAACACAGGGGTTGGGTCTGTCTAGGACAGGTGTACCAAAAAATGAAAATGACCATCCTGATGCATCTTACTTGCTGCTATTTGCGCATTTATTTGATTCGGACTTTTGTGTTGACTGACTTTTGAATATCAGGAATAATATTTTGAAATTGAAAAAAATAGCGGTTAGGGAATTGATTGTTTATTTTTGGAAAAAAAAACAATGCCCAAATAACTGTCAAAACTCTGCCGAAATTTTGAGAAAATGAAAAAAAAATATTTTATTAGTTTGTTTTATTAAAAGCAAAGGAAAAATAGAAAGAAAAAAAAGAGTCGTTGTTCTGTCTTGTTTTTAAAAAACAAATTAGAAAAAAAAATAGTTTGTCTTGCCATAAAAAAAATGAAAATGAAAAAAAGTCTTGTTTTAAAATGAGTTTTTATTTATTTATTTGTTTAGATACCAAAATAAAAATAACTAATAAAATAAAAAGAGTCGCGTCGAAAGTGGTTTTATTATTTGTTGCAAATATGTATATATATAAAAATCCAAAAAAGTTGTTCTTTATTTCCAAAAAATGTATATATATCTTTATTTGTTGCAAAAATATTTGTCGTGCCAAAAGTCTAGAAAAGTTTTTTTTAGACTCTCAATTTTCAAAACAAAAAAAAAATCCAAAATTTTTTTTTCCGTTATTGACTTCTTTAGAAAGTCTTTTTAATTATTAAAATATATATATATATATATATATATATATATATAATAAAATAAAATAAATTCGAAAATATTTTCCTTCTTCTTTAAAAATTGAAAAGAAAATTCAAAATTCAAAAAATATTTTTTTTAGAAAGCGTTTCTTTTATTAAAGGTAAAATTCCAAAAAAAAAATATTTTCTTTCTTCTTAAAATAAGAAAAAAAATATCTTCCTTTTACTTTTGAAATTCTCAAAGTTCAAATCAAAAGAAAAGGAATTCTTAGAAATCTTTCTTTCAAAAAGAAAATCAATCAAAAATCCAAAAAAAATATAAAAATACTTCCTTTCTTCTTTTAAAGCAGTTCTTTTACAAAAAAAAAATCATAATTTAAAATCAGTTTATTTACTTTATTCATAACCGGCCCGAACTACGCGGGTTTGATTCTCACCGGATGTGAGATACGTAGGCAACCCTCATCGGGTCCAACCCCCATTTTTGCTAAAATAGCCAAAAACCATCAAATAAATAAAAAACATGTCAAAATTTTAATTTTTTTTCATAAATAAGTCGGGCAGTGTCCAGCCTCCACTTTTTGCTAAAACAAAATAGCCAAAAAAAAAAAATATATGTCGAATTTTAAGAGTCATAAAGAAGTCGGGTGACGTTGTTTTATCAAGACATAGCCGAATGTTCCCGAATGGGACGCCAGAAGGCCGACTTTGCATAAACAACCACCTTTTGGGTCATGTTTAGGATTTTGGTCTAGTTGACCCACACAGCCTTAAAAATCTTCGTCCCCGAGGCGCTGAAGGGCCGTGTTTGCAACACCAGGTTTTTATTGTAATTTAAAAAAAAAAATAGTCGGCGGTCAGGTGAATACCGTTTGAATTTTGTCATAATAAGCCGAGCCAGCTTCGGCCGCGTCTTAAACCGTTCTTGCCGAAATAGCCTCAGAGTATCTTTCAGTTGTCGAAAGGCTATTTTCGTAAAAGAACGGACAAGTGTGTAAAGTGTCATAAAATAATCCTCTCCGGCCTCAAAATTTGGACGGGGCCACATTTGCAAAAATAACCGTTTGGTTGCATTTGTCAAACGGAGAAAGGAAGCTGGCCGTTTGTTTTGGAGTTTGTAAAACTTTTGACTATAATATGTGGGTCGTTTGTTTTTCTAGTTTGTAGGTCATTTTTAAACCTTTGAAACCCAATATGAAAATTGAAAAAAAAAATGATTAGTATTGCTTATCTTTTATTGATCCGAACTACGCAAGGTCTGATTCATGCGGGGTCATGATACGTAGACAATCTCTATAAGATTCGACCACCACAATAAAATATATATAAGAAAATAAAATAAAATAAAAGTGAATAAAATTTTCAAGAAAGTTGGGACGACACAAGCAGTCGAGCAAATGCATAATAGAAAGGGGATATTTGTCTAGGAGCATTGCATCTCAACGTGTAATTATATATGTGTTAAATTCTCAAAAACTAACAAGTTTGTTCATTTCCAGAATTCAAGCAGTTAGTTTCTCTAAAGAGTATACTGGCATATTATCATTATCACACGAGATCAAAAGGACCAATACCCGAAAGTATGTCTATCCCAGAGGTTGACACAGGTATTGAGCTAGAGGAGATGGATGTCGGGAAGATGAAAGAAGAGATGTTTAAACTCAAGCAGCAAATGGCTGAGATGTACCAAGCCTGGTCTACAGGACAGTTACCCCCATCTTGTCATAAATAGTCGGCGGTCAGGTGAATACCGTTTGAATTTTGTCATAATAAGCCGAGCCAGCTTCGGCCGCGTCTTAAACCGTTCTTGCCGAAATAGCCTTAGAGTATCTTTCAGTTGTCGAAAGGCTATTTTCGTAAAAGAACGGACAAGTTTGTAAAGTGTCAAAATAATCCTCCCCGGCCTCAAAATTCATGTGAGATTTGGAAGGGGCCACATTTGCAAAAATAGCCGTTTGGTTGCATTTGTCAAAACGGGGAAAGGAAACTGGCCTTTTTGTTTTGAGGTTATAAATCTTTTGATTAGAATATATGGGTCGTTTGATTTTCAAGTTTGTAGGTCATCTTTAAACCTTTGAAATCCAGTTGTTTTATTATAAAAATTGATAATTCCAAAGAAAAAATGTGTTTCATTGTTCTTACCCAGTCTATTGGTCCGAACTACGCAAGGTCTGATTCATGCGGGGTCATAATACGTAGGCAATCTCCATAAGATTCGACCACAACAAAAAAAATGAAAAAAAAAATGAGAAAGAATGAAAAAAAAGAATGAAAAAAAAATGATGAAAAAAAAAATGAATGAAAAAAAAAATCGAAAAAAAGAAAAAGAAAAAAAGATGATGTTAATAATGGGGACCGACTGAGTCCATTCTAACCTGTTTTGTTTTGAATCGCAAAGAAAGAAGGTGGTTGGTTTGTGGTAAGCCAGACAATGACAAACAGAATATCGCGCGGAATCCTTTACCTGCACATCATGATACACACTTTGCGGGGATTAGGCCTGATAACAGAAGCACTCGAATCCTATTTGGGAATTGTTGACTAAGGATGATGATATCGAAGTTGGAAATGGTCTGGACAATACTGATGCAAAGCTCAGTGGCTAAAGATGCCAATTTTGATAAAGTGGGAGGACGCTCTCTTCCGTGGTCAGCAAGAGAGAAGCTTGTGGTGGCTTATTTTGTTGTCATTTCTGGTGTTCGGATTATTAGGGTTGTAATTCAGATATTGTCTTGTGTCAAACTGTCTTATCTTTCCGTTTTGTCATAACGGTTTGTTTAAGTTTGTCCAGGCTGTGTTAGGATTTTATTCTGGTTGTTTTGTTTGTTTTGTTATTCAAACCATCTCGCTGGTAGTCTAAAGCAAATCCGGTCCTTTATTATTTCCAGTTTTCTTTTGTTTAGTCCTTTTATCATTTTTGTTCAATGTCGATTCTAGGGACATGACATGCGCACACAGTTTGGGCCTAATCTTAAAAGTTAATCATAAAACCCTGGGAATGGGATCAAAGCATTTAAAGGAAATAAGAACGGTTTGAGATTATTTGAAGCCCGAGTCATGTGGAACTGGGGCAAGTAAAACATAAAGAAAACCGTTAAATGCAAGATTCGCCAAATTGACATGAGGGTCGTTCATGAGAATGAGAGTGTCGCCCAGCAGTGCTTTAGAAATGACAAATGAAAAAACAAGTGTTTAACACAATTGTCAAGTCCAGCACCATCGGAAGAGACTATAAATCTATGATCAATTGTGTTGTTTGCACTTGGCATGTTTTGAAGACTGGAATGACGAAGACATTTTGTTCTGCTACCTAAATACTTTATCCTTCGTTACCCCTTTTGAGCCTTATTTATTTTCTTTCATACCCCTCGTTCGGAATCAATAGCAACGACTAGGAAATAAGGGCCTGAAAAAAAAAACGAAAAAAAAATAAGAAGAGAAAAATGATAAAAAAAAAAAGAAGAAGAAAGTCAAATGAAAAAAAGAGGAAGTGGGAACTACGTTTGACCTGATTCCTCAAAGAGGATACGTAGGCGCTTCACGGCTCGGTCATAGGGTGCATAATGACTACAATGGTCACAGTGTGCATGGTGTAATAAAATTTAATTTTTTTTTTAAATAAATAATCCCCAAGCAAGAAACTGGGGCAAGGGTTGCGCTTGTTGTAAACAAATATGGTTCCGAAGGTTGTAATTTTAAACCCCAAATTTATTTTGTTTTTGAGCCTTTAATACCCTTTCTTTCTAGCCTGTCCAAAAACCCACATTACGGTCCAAAGAAAGACCTTCTGACCAGTCTGCAAAAGATGCCAAGTCAGACAAATGCGAGTCTTACCGGCGAACATAACATTCTGTTCCACAACAGAAAGGACTCTAATCTCCAGCAGAGAGAGTCATACCGGCAACACTCCAAATCCCCAGCTGGAAAGTGATACAAATAAGAGAGTCTTATCGGTGAAAATCTTCACAGACACCATAAGGCGATGAAAGCTGAGAGAAAAACCAAAATGAGAGAGGCTTGATAGTGAAAACCCTTCGGGCACTACAAGTCGAATAAGATTAAGAATCAGATGGGAATTGCCAATTGAAGGTCTTGAAAGACGATTGACGACGGAGAATAGGCCACATATGCATGTCATGACCATTAGAGTCGGTGTCTGCGTTTGATAGGTTTTTATTTATAGTTTCTTTTGTTAAAGAGTCATCTTTTTCCGTTGTCTTTTATTCTGTTCCCTTTTATCTTTTCCTTTCATAGAAAATTCCCCAATAGAGTCTGTCTGGTCAGAACAAGTGGGAAATGACTTCAAAATAGGCCATCAGCTTTCCAATTATGCAAGACGAGATCTGACTAGTACATCCAAGTGGTATAGTCAGCAAGGAACAAGCGCGAGGCCAGTGTCAAGAAAGATATCCCCAGCAAAAGGGAATTGACAAAAGGATCGACGAGTGTCAAGAGGGATATCCTTGCCGAAATCAAAGGTTATTAAACCTCAAGGCCAAGGCCCGTGGACAAATCAGGGAGAGCAATGAGCATGATTTGGGAAATTCATGCGAGACTAAAAGGTCAGGGAAATGCCAGTTTCCGAGCTGTGCCATAAAAGAAGAGGGATATCCCCAGCAGAAAGGGATCATTCCTAGCAAATAATATCATCCCCAACAAGTTATAGAACGCAGAGCAAGGAAGGGGAAAGGGAAAGCCATCCCCAGTAGGAGTATCACAACCAACCACCGCGTTTTAAACTAACAAATTTTGTTTAATTTGAAACAGGTAAAGGAAATGGCATTAATGACAGAAATGCATGCCATAAGGGAGACTGTCAAACTGAGGAAGAAAATTTTCCTTTCATTTAGAAAATTTTCTGGAAGTCAGTTACCCATTCGAGGAAGAATAAAGATAACACCAGACTCAAGGGAAGTGGTTTTTGAACCGGTGTTATCCCCAGCAGTGTTGAAAGAAAGAAAATAATGAGTTTTAATAAAAGGAGTTGTATCCCCAGCGGACAGAACCAAAGAGATGAAACTGGTGTTTAGAAAAAGCAAAAGCCATTATCATCCCCAGCAGCTTCCAGGAGAATGAAGCATCGATTTGAAGGGATAAAATTCCCCAGCAGCGTTATCCTCAACAATGTTATCCCAAGAAGATAACACTTTTGTCCCCAGCAGTGTTGAGAAAAAAAAATTGAAGGAGGGGAAGAAAGGAGACTCCCCTAGTGGTATTATCCTCAGCAATCAGGCGTCCACCTGGAGAACAAGGAAGAACAGTTGAAATATCAGAAGTCAGGCGTCCACCTGGAGAACAAGGAAAAGCACCAAAACTGGGGCAGAAGATTTTCTGCCATTGTCGAAATTTTCTCGGAGGAACGAGGAAATCAATTCAAGTTTTAAGAGATAGCAAGACAACACGATTCGAAGAAAAATAGTCGGAGGTAAGACAATTCCAAGATTTCGAAAATGGGATCATCCGCCCTCGAATAGGATATTTTGGGTTCGTCCGCCCTCGAATAGGATATTTTGGGTTCGTCCGCCCTCGAATAGGATATTTTGGGTTCGTCCGCCCTCGAATAGGATATTTTGGGTTCGTCTGCCCTCGAATAGGATATTTTGGGTTCGTCCGCCCTCGAATAGGATATTTTGGGTTCGTCCGCCCTCGAATAGGATATTTTGGGTTCGTCCGCCCTCGAATAGGATATTTTGGGTTCGTCCGCCCTCGAATAGGATATTTTGGGTTCGTCCGCCCTCGAATAGGATATTTTGGGTTCGTCCGCCCTCGAATAGGATATTTTGGGTTCGTCCGCCCTCGAATAGGATATGTCGGGTTCATCCGCCCTCGAACAGGATATGTCGGGTTCATCCGCCCTCGAACAGGATATGTCGGGTTCATCCGCCCTCGAACAGGATATGTCGGGTTCATCCGCCCTCGAACAGGATATGTCGGGTTCATCCGCCCTCGAACAGGATATGTCGGGTTCATCCGCCCTCGAACAGGATATGTCGGGTTCATCCGCCCTCGAACAGGATATGTCGGGTTCATCCGCCCTCGAATAGGATATGTCGGGTTCATCCGCCCTCGAACAGGATATGTCGGGTTCATCCGCCCTCGAACAGGATATGTCGGGTTCATCCGCCCTCATAGGATATGTCGGGTTCATCCGCCCTCGAATAGGATAAGTCGGGTTCATCCGCCCTCGAATAGGATATGTCGGGTTTATCCTCCCTCGAAAAGGACATGTCGGGTTCATCCGCCCTCGAATAGGATATATCGGGTTCATCCACCCTCGAATAGGATATGTTGGGTTCATCCGCCCTCGAATAGGATATTTTGGGTTCATCCGCCCTCGAATAGGATTTTATTTTTTAAAGTTGTTTAAATCTCGTCAACCTAAAGAAAGGAATGGCATTTCGTTTTCAAAATTGTTGAAGTCAGGAGCCCCTCTGAAGAACAGAATGACGATTTATTGGTTGAAGTCAGGAGCCCCCTGAAGAACAGAATGGCGATTTATTGGTTGAAGTCAGGAGCCCCCCTGAAGAACAGAATGGCGATTTATTGGTGGAAGTCAGGAGCCCCCCTGAAGAATAGAATGGCGATTTATTGGTGGAAGTCAGGAGCCCGCCTGAAGAGAGGAAAGGCGTTTTATTTTTAAAAGTTGTTGAAATCTCGTCAGCCTAAAGAAAGGAATGGCATTTTATTTTCAAAGTTGTTGAAGTCAGGAGCCCGCCTGAAGAGAGGAATTGCGTTTATTTTTAATGTTGTTGTTGAATTCAGGAGCCCCCCTGAAGAACAGAATGACGATTTATTGGTTGAAGTCAGGAGCCCGCCTGAAGAAAGGAAAGGCGTTTTATTTTTAAAAGTTGTTGAAATCTCGCCAACCTAAAGAAAGGAATGGCATTTTTAAAGTTGTTGTTGAAGTCAGGAGCCCCCTGAAGAACAGAATAGCGATTTATTGGTTGAAGTCAGGAGCCCCCCTGAAGAACAGAATGACGATGTATTGGTTGAAGTCAGGAGCCCGCCTGAAGAAAGGAAAGGCGTTTTAAAAAAAAAGGGTTGTTGAAATCTCGCCATCCAAAGAAAGGAATTGCATTTTTTGAAAAGTTGTTGAAGTCAGGAGCCCCCCTGAAGAACAGAATGGCGATTTATAGTTTGAAGTCAGGAGCCCCCATGAAGAACAGAATGGCGATGTATTGGTTGAAGTCAGGAGCCCCCTGAAGAACAGAATGGCGATTTATTGGTTGAAGTCAGGAGCCCCCTGAAGAATAGAATGGCGATGTATTGGTTGAAGTCAGGAGCCCCCTGAAGAACAGAATGACGATTTATTGGTTGAAGTCAGGAGCCCCCCTGAAGAATGGAATGACGTTTATTTTCGAAGTTGTTTGTTGAAATCAGGAGCCCGCCTGAAGAGAGGAATGACGTTTATTTTTAAAGTTGTGTTGAAGTTGGGAGCCCGCCCATAGAACAGAGGCATACATTTCAGTCTTTATATTTTAAGCGTTGAAGTTGGGAGCCCGCCCAGATAACAGAGGCATACATTTCAGTCTTTATATTTTAAGCGTTGAAGTTGGGAGCCCGCCCAGATAACAGAGGCATACATTTCAGTCTTTACATTTCAAGCATTGAAGTTGGGAGCCCGCCCAGATAACAGAGGCATACATTTCAGTCGTTATATTTCAAGCGTTGAAGTTGGGAGCCCGCCCAGATAACAGAGGCATACATTTCAGTCTTTACATTTCAAGCATTGAAGTTGGGAGCTCGCCCAGATAACAGAGGCATACATTTCAGTCTTTACATTTCAAGCATTGAAGTTGGGAGCCCGCCCAGATAACAGAGGCATACATTTCAGTCTTTACATTTCAAGCGTTGAAGTTGGGAGCCCGGCCATATAACAGAGGCATACATTTCAAGATCAAATCATAGGACAATAAAACAGAGGGTTACAATAGGAATCCCCAACAGGAAACAATAAAATTCCCCGGCACCGGGAAGCAGAAGGTTGCAACAAGAGGTCCCATCACAAACTTAAGTGCATGTGTCAAAAAGAAGAAAAGCACCGGAAAAAAAATGCAAGCAGACAAGAAAGCAAGGCAACAAGAAAAATTACAGTCTAGCCTAGCTTCTTGTTTTCTTTTAAGCACGGTGCAACAAGGAGATCGGTAAGCAGTGGTAATAGCATGCAACAACAGTAACATTGCAGTCCTACGGTAGTCCCAGCTACCAAAAACTTCCCGAACTACATTGACCTGATTCCTGTTTAGCCCAGGATATGTAGGAAACCTTTGAAGCAAAGGTTCGGTCAAATCTTTTCCAAAAAAATGCTTCACATGGAGTACTCGGATGGGCAAAAATCGCTCGCTTTATCTTTGCACGAAAACCCTTCGTGTCTTCGCGCAAAGAGGGGCAGCTGTAAGCACGTGATTTTTGCCCTATATGAGAATTACTCCCAAAAAATTCAAAAATAAAATAATTTTTCTTGGTGTGCAATTTTGTGATATTTTTGAATAATTATTTGTATTTGTCTGTGCATGTTTATTTGTTAAATTAATAAAAATACAAAAATATGTCACATTTTGCATGTAGGATTTAATTCTACAATTGTTAGTAATTAAGTTTGTTTTACAAAAAAATAAAAATTACAAAAATAGGCATCGTTTGCATTTTTAGCATTTAATGTCCAAATATACAATTTTATGCTTAATTATTACTTAATTGTGCGTTAATTGTTATTGGGAGTTAATTTGCGCTTTTATAACTTAATTTAGTTCTTAATAATAAATTAAGTATTTTTATAATTTAGTTTTAGAAAAATAAAAGAAGAAAAGAGAGCAAAAATATAAAGAAAGTCGGAATTGAGCCTCTTCTTCGATTTCAAGCCACAGGCCCAAAAAATGACCCAATCTTCCCAAACGACCCAGTCCATTTCGAACTGGGTCGACCCAGTCCAATACCAACAACCCAACTCCCCCTTTTCATTTTCATTTTTCATTTTTACAAAACAAAAACAAAACAAAAAAAGAAGAAGAAGAAAACCCTAGACTTAAGCCATCCGCCCCCCTCCTATCTTCATCTTCTCCAACCTCCAAGCCCCACCTCCCATGGCTGCCCTTCCTCACGCCTCCACCACCTCAACACACACACACACGACATTCTCCATCGTCCCATCGACCCCAACACGAGCAGCCATGGCTGCTTTCCCCCCCATTTCCCGTTGTCGAAGCCAAACGACCATTGGAGTAGCTTCACGTCCGCCATTGTTGCTGCGTTTTCTTCCAGTCGTTGCAGCTGCTACTGCTGTTCCTTCGTCATCCATGGAGGTCCTTATGCTTCCATCTTCTCAACCTCAAGTCCAAACGACCAAGCTGCTCCGTTCTCCAAAACGCAGCAATGAGAGATGCTCGAAACCAGCCCAAAAACGAGCTCACATCGCTGCCTCGTCGCTGCTGCCTTCCTCCTCGCGTCCAGCCATTGCTGCTACTGTTCACGCAGCTGTGCCTGCATCGTCACATCATCTTCTTCGCGAAAACCCTCCCAAACGTACCCCAACTGTTCTGTCTCATCGTTCAGCTGCGTCAACTGCGTATGCTTCAGCTTTCTGCTTCATACTCCTTCATCTTCTTCGTGCTTCGTCGTTGTTTTGAACCGGTTAGTTGGTTTTGAGTCTATTTCGTTTTTATATTTTTCGAAGTAAAAGTCGATAAATGTTCGATCCTTGCTTTTTTCATGTCTATCGTTTGAATTAATTTTTAGTTTGTTCATGTGTTTTGATTGAATTAATTTTCAGATTTCAAATGGAAAGTTAATTAGTGGTTTTTCATGTTTATTTCATGTTTGTTTTATTGTTTAGGTAAGATTTTGTTAGTTTGATGTTTGTTAGATTCGAATTGAAATTTAATTGATTATTTCTTCAATTTGTTTCATGTTGTTATATATTTTCCAGAAATTATTAATGTTGTTTGAGTCATTTAATCTGTCATATTTGTTGTTTTAAAAAAAATGGATTCATTCGTGTTCATACTTTGTTTGGTTGATCTTGAATCCGAAATTTGTATAGTTTGATTTCTTGTTTATTATTTATGATTATTTCTTGAATTTGTCTCATAATCTTGTTTAAGTTTAATATAGGAATTGTTGGTTGTAATGTTGTTAGAGTTGATTTTAAGTTCAATATTATTGAATTTAGAAATCTAAATATACTTGTTTGTTGTTATTATTGTTGAATCTGAAAATAGGTTGTTTGTTGCTAAAAATATTGTTCAATCAATCTTTAGTTGTTCTTTGTTGTTCAATCATGTTCATGTGATTTATTGTTGAAATGTTGAAGAAATCATGTTCATGAGATTTGTTGTTTGAATTTATGTAGAAATTGGTCATATTGACTATATTTTGGTTGAGTTTGATTAATTGATTTGTTATAGCTGATGGGGTAGTTTGGTAATTTGCAGTACGTTCAGGGTTAGTTTGGTAATTTCATTAAGGTCGGAGGGGTAGTTTAGGAATTGTACATTTTTGTAATTTTTTATGTGAAGCATGGGGGACAAAATGTAATGAGGTGGGTTTTTGATATAGTTGTTTAATATAAAGGGGGGACAAGACAAAATTTAGTGGGGAGGAATCTTGTATTTGTTTAGTGAAGCATGGGGGACAAAAGATAATGGGGTGGTGATGATATATTTATTTAATGTAATGGGGATGAGTGGGAAGAATAATGGGTTTGGTAGGAAAAAGTATTGATTTTAATTGATTAAAAGATTTATGGGATGGGATATATATAGAAGTCTTGAATCTGATTTAGATAGACAATAAGAGAGAAGACAGAAGAGAATAATAGAGAGGAACGAATCTGAAGAAAAAAAAGAACAGATAGATAGAACAGAAAAACACAAACAGAGAAAAAAAAAGAGCTGAATATTTAAGAGAGAAAAATTCCGAAAAATCTTCAAACCTTCAAATAAAGAAAAACAAAAAAAATATTCTGCTTTCTTTCATTGTTTGAAATCAGCATTAATTGTTGTTGTTTCATAAAAGTTGGAAGCATTTGTTTTGGGATTACTACTCCACCGGTCTGTTACTGGGTTGTTACTGTTGCTGGGCTGTTGTTGCTGTGTTGTACTGTTGTTACTGCTGCTGATTCTCATCTTCATTTTCTTTTGCTTCCAATATCAGGTACACAACTGAAAAGCTGGTTATTGTAATCCGAATATGAAGCATGAATACGAAAAATGAAGAGTTGAAATTCTGAATTAGCTTTAATTATATTCTGATTTTTATTTATATGTACAAATTATTTAGCTTGCAAAAAATCAGAATCATGTAGCTATTTAATACACATAGTGGAACATTCGACGATAGCTTAACAGTTGAACTATCTGCATATATTGCCTAAATAAATAAATGGTGTAGTAACTTCGTCGAGTCAAAAATCAAACGAATAGGCCATCTAGTAGGAACTTGGTAGAAATATTGTTTAGAGTAAATATTATTGGTTAATTTCAGTATGTAAATAAATTAAGACATTTTTTTATTTTATTTTGTAAAGACAGATTTAATAGAAAATAATGTAGGCATTTTAGGATTGTCTTTTAAAAATAAATGAGATGAGCCTCGCCCAATAAAATGCACCAATTGCGGGGCCCTCAATAAATGTTTAATTGAGTATTTAGAATTCGGGATAGACTGTTTAGTGAATTCCACGGTCTTACCCATAAATAATAATACGTTAATCGCTTTAGGCACGATGTTAATAATAATACATTCTTAAACACGGGTGCGCATTTTTGCGACCCAAATCCAAATCCCAAAACATTGAATAAAATGTGTTCCGGATTGCCGGTGCATTTCATGTGACGTAATCCAAAGACATGTTTTAAACAATGTTCACATTCTTGTAAAAATAATAATAATAACAATAAAAGCGGTTAAAAGTTAAAATTGCACTATAGTTTTTGAACATGTATTAAAATCAGATATTTTAGCCATTACAACAGTTTAAGCGACCGTGCTAGAACCACGGGATTCGGGGGTGCCTAACACCTTCCCTCGGGTCAACAGAATTCCTTACGTAGAATTTCTGGTTCGCATACTTCATTTGGAAAGTCGAATATTTTCCTCGATTCGGGATTAAATTGGTGACTTGGGACACCCTAAATCTCCCAAGTGGCGACTCTGAAATAAATAAACAAATCTCGTTTCGATTGTCCTTTAATTGGAAAAACTCCCTACGCTCCTAGCGGGGCGGAAAATGGAGTTGCGACAGTTACAATACCCTCAAAAACACATTTAGAAACTTTCTGACAAGTAATCAAATGTATGTACCTCTTCCATCTTGAGAGACTTACTCCTCCAAACATAACAAAACGCGGCGGCAGACGGATAGACAACCACTTTTTCTTCGAATAAGGAGTAGGATGCATTGCGGACTTGTATTCTGAAAATTGACATAAAGTGAGCAACAGATAGCCGAGGGGTCAAAATTACGTCATCCAGATAATAAAAAAACCGAGGCTTGAACTGCTTCTCCGCCTGTAAAGTACAAAATATTGCGTCAGTACAAATAAGCAGCGTATCAAATGAATTAAAATAAGATTTACAACAAAGCAGCCTCCCACAAAATGCAGTTGGAATAAGCCATTATCAAGTTTTTATCTACAGAAAATCTCACATCAGCCAGACGTTCATGAAAATTGCAATCGCACCACCACGGCTGTTGTACTCCCCCTACACTCTTTAACAACCCCTTGAAAGGGGGCTCAAAGGAAGTTTCCCAAACTTCTCTTGCACAGCCGCACCTGGGGAACTCCACACGTGATGTGAAGAGAATCAGTGTGTTAGAAAATACAATCTGCCTTCCACAGGCATCGACATATGACCCACTCTCTAGAATCTGTAGGAAAATGTCGTAGAGTGCAGTGTTTGCTTTGTCAACGTTATCAAACACTAACACACAGCTCGAAATAAGACGGACTGTTGAGTCGCTAGCCCCCTCTGACTCGTCAACACTGCAACAAAAGATACGAGTAATAAGCTTATAAATGTTTCAATCCACCCTCTGAAATATGGAAAAGGGAGGAATAGAACACGTACACCAAGAACGGACATGAGAAAAGCCGTACTATAAAATCATTTTCTGTTAAACCAGCCACCTTATATTCGACAATCCTATTATCAAACATCTCTTTTGCAAGCGCCTCAGCAAGTGCTGTCTTTCCATGACCTGAAGGACTTAACAAGAGGAAAGAGTACAAAGGGCGTGATCCAAGCTTATGGATTGACATTGCATTTATTATGGCCCTAAGTTGATTATCCAGACCCACAAGTTTCCTTGACAATCTTTGCACAAGGAGTTCAACGGGCAACTGGAACGGAGCAGGAAAGAAATTTCTTGGAACACCCGTGATTGAGCTAGCAACCTGAAAATTGAAATACTTATTCTTTGTTGGAAACTTCAAGAATAAAAAAGAAAGTATCCACGGTATCATTGACTAGATCGAAGTAGGAAAAACAAACCTCTGCAACGATGCGAGGAGTGACGGTGAGATGCTGTGCAAACCTTATATCTATAGTTTCCGAAAGTGCAGAAAAATCACCATGGAGATCTCGAATGGCCTTGGTGAAACCGTCCCAGTTACCCTGTTCTTGGGCACCATAAAGAATACGGAGCAGATGTGCTAGATGTACTAAATATTTATGTCTAACCACTGTGTTGTGATGTTGACCTTGACCACGTAGAGGGGCAGGCCTGCGGTTTGTAAAAGCTTCCAGGGCACCTTTCACCTCCTCTAGTTCTTTTTTCACCTGGGAAAGTTGGGTAATGAAATGATAAGACATATAGGAAACAATGGACAAGAAAGAGGGAGATATAAGGTGCCTTGTGCAACATGAAGCAGAAAATTTGTCACTTACGCAAGGAAGCATGTCAGACAGTGAAGGATCCTTCTCCTTCATCATCTCCCTTGACTCAACAAAGGCACGATTAAACAGAAACTCGTAGAAATCAAGGTCTTTCTGTTCTGAATCGCAGTCAAAGTCTTTCCTCAACTTAGTGGCAGCTTCTTCCAACAGCTGAACCACTCCAACTTTTGGCGAGATGCGCTCAAGGATTTCACAAGCGGCTTGCATAGCATCGAGGGGAATTTCAACACCGTAACGTAATTCTAAGCTCTTCCGACTGTCTTCGTACTGCGCAGTGGCAGCATGCACAGCAGATGGCACAACATGCTGGGTTGTTTCGTGAGATTCCAAGATCGCATCAAAAATAGTAGACTCAAAAAACTTTGTGCACCGTACAGGGTCCATGTCAATGGCAGCCTTTGGCAGTAGTGTGTAACAAAATCAAACCCTAACCCTAGCCAAAAAAAACAAAGATATCAGCCATTTGGTAGTAATTGAAACAGAAACTCATATCACACGGGGGAGGGAGATCTATGTTCAACTCCAAACAATTGATGCGGGTTCAAGCGATTATTTATATTTAAGGGAAAAACCCTAAACTTCAAGACCTCATGGGAACAAAAACACAAGTTGAGAGAGAACTTCCAATAAACGATGGCGCTGAAAAATAGCAAGGGAAACCGTATCAAATCAAGACAGGGCTTTTGATTTTCTACCCATTATACATTGATTATATACAATTATACACATATAATATATAAGTTATGCATATATTATATATTTATTGGCTATTTTTAATTTAAACATTTGGGTGGTCGGTTATTTCGATTAATTCTTCTACTTTTTTTTGAAATAGATCCAATGTTATTTTTATTAATTTCAACTGATTCTATTCTATTTTTTCCGTTTTTAGTTCATTGGTGAAGATAGTAAGTTTAAAATATGGCCTTGTATCTCTGTATATTGTAGTTTTCACTTATAAATAAAACACTTCTTTTAAAGAGTTCGCTACAGGATTCATTATGATTCCAACTTTAACAAGGTATGCATAAATAGTTTAAAGTTTTGTTCTTCTCTTGATGTAATGGATTTTGTAGTTATTATAATTTTGTTTTCCAGGAATCGCTTATATTTTGAGTTTTTTTTTTATGAGCCAACGAGGTCCAAGTGATATATACATGTTTACATTGTATATAATAGCGGCTAAAACATTTTACACTATAAAAAAAATTATATATTAAGATTAGATATTATTCGCTTTTCTTATTTATTACAGGTTCTTTGATCATGACAAAGCAATCGGATTTGAAGGAATAATGTGTCCCAATAACTAAAACTTTTGAATTTTTTGATTTTCTTTTTTATACTTAAACAAATTTGTATTTTTCAAAAAAATTGACAGTAAAAAATTTATAATTTGTAAAGATAAAAATTTGTAATAATTGAAATGGGATAACATATAAAATTATTTAAGCTGCATTCCTAATATTTAGAATTTTAAAATAGACTAAATTTTTAGTTGGTAAGTCTTTCCTTATTAAAATTATGTAGGAAGTCATAAATAAATCGACTAAGATTCTACCTAATATAAAAAAAAATCTTATTACAAAAAGCTTAAAAAATATATTTCATATTGAAGAAAGGATGTTACAAACCAAAAAAATATGACTAAGAATACTAATTAATCCGTTGAAAGATTAGTCCATGCCGACACCAACTTAGTCTCATAAAGAATTCTCGGTGATTACAGAATACTAACATCCATTGTTGGAGATTAGTCCATGAAAATATAAATATTTGTACGAAATTATTTAAAGTAGAGTTATTTCATAATTAAATAATTACAACTTAAATATAACATAACATTTTATTGGATAAGAATATAAGATTCAAAGCTACAGTTTTATCTCCCTTTTCTAATGACTATTCTAGAAAGTATTTTTTTGGAGTTTGTTTTCAGGTAATGGCTCCAAAAAAATATTTTTGGCATACCAATACATTTTACTGCGTATTTTTTCTTTTATGTTATTTGTGTGTGTTGTTGAATTTGCACAGAACAAATACCTTGAATTTTGTAATATTTTGAGGAGGATTTACGGTACGAATGAGATGAAAGAATGCGTGCACAAGATGATGTACCAACGATAAATTATGATATAAACATGATGGATCGGCTTTGTTGCTTCTAATTCGAGGACTTTTGTTGGCGAATTAATATTCATCAATTTTAAAAACTTTACTTTATAACTTAAATCCATTTTAATATAGTACTATCTAACAATGTAATTTTAAGAAATTTATATTCATTAATATAGGGTACACGTGTAACACGCGTACCCTAAAACTAGTGAATAGAAAAGAAGACGGATGTTTCTACATAGGAAGCGAGCGCTTTAATAAATGCAAAATGACAGTCTTGCACTTGGTCGACAGGTGACACCAAAAAAATAAAAGCTCTATTGTACCCTCTAGGGTGGCGTCGGTCGGTTCGGTCTTTATGAAGTTCGGTTTGTTCGGTTTTCGGCCAATAACCGAACCAAAATTAGTTCGATTTCTTCGGTTTTTGCTTATTCGGTTCGGTCGATTTTCGGTTCCATTCAGCCGGTTTTGAACAAATTACAGTACGTGCTTGCCAGTACAACGAGAAAGTTGCATTCAACTATAATAGCCTTCATTTGGTGTTCGAAATAGAGTCTGGTCGTAGAAATGATTTTAATTGCTCCGTATTCACACGATGCAACGTGACAATGCATGATTTCTGGTAAATATCTGGATATGGTATTACATTTGTATAATTTCTATTTTGTTTCTTCTCTCTTCCCCCTTAGATAAATGTTCAGTAGTTTTCTGGTATTTTATAACAACACATATTTTGAAGTAAACTATCTCAACTTCCGTCCAGGTTGCTATGGTAGGCATTTAGTTTGCTAATGTTCAATGATTCAATGAAGAATACTGCATGAGATTTCATCTAAAGTTGAATAGAAATATTACTACACTACATTTGTTTGAAAGCGGACAGACATGGTCGATAAAAATATGTCCTCTATGAAAACTTCGGTTTTTCGCCGAATTGAATACCGAAATTATAGAAAACATAAACCGCAAACCGACCGAATAAGCCGAAAAACCGAAATTTACGATTCGGTCGGTTTTTTCGGTTCAGTCGGTATTATGCCCACCCCTAATACCCTCCAAGTAGAAAGGAAAACATGTTTCTATCTTGTTTCACAAAGTTAGCGATTTCCTATATAAAATTTAAATTGACTTCATGTGGGATCACATTATATGTCGATTGGGGATGCCCTCTGAGATTGTATGTGCTAATGGGAAGCAATTTATCGGCATCAAACTGACTAAATTTCTCGAGGAACACAAGATCAAAAGAATCCTATCGACGCCTTATCATCCCAGCGGGAATGAACAAGCTGAATCGACCAACAAAACCATCATTCAGAACCTTAAGAAGAGATTGACCGACGCCAAAGGGAAATGGAGAGAGATACTGCCCGAAGTTCTATGGACATACCGCACAACATTGAAATCTAGTACCGGATCAACATCGTTCTCATTAGTTTATCGTGTCGAAGCTCTAATCCCGGTCGGAGAACCCAGCATCGGATTTTGATATGCAACAAAAGAGTAAAATAGCGAGGCCATGAATACGAGCCTAGAAATGTTGGACGGAAGACGCAAAGCTACCCTCATCTGATTGGCCGCTCAACCCTACTTGGTATATATACATGAAAAAACGGTATTTTGAAGGGGGAGGACGTTTTTGAGAGGAAAACACAAGCACAAAGCCGCCGTGGAGGCCGGGTTTCATCTTTTCTTCCATCAAACTTTGTAATTTTTATGTTTCTTTGTATGATTTGTTGTTTTGCTACCATGTCCATGTGGAGCTAAACTTCACGTGCTAGGGTTGTGGTTCTTTCATGACTATTGTTATTCGGATATTGATTTTGATTTCTTAGTTTATCATATTGGTTTATTTATTCAATCATGTACTTAATTATTTGATTGCTTGATCACCAATTAAATACTATCTACGAATCTAGAGTTGAACTCGAAAGTGGGAATTCTAGATTGCATATAGGATTGAGTAGAGCAAGTTCTTGAACCTGGGCATCGGGGAACGGATTCGCGGTTAGGATAGACATATACCTAATTGCCTTGCTTGGTTGATTTACAGGAATTATAAATGCGTTCGTGTTGATTCTAACTCCATAGACATATAGGCGTTAGGTTAGCTTGAATAGGCGAGTAAGAACTCAACAGATTCTTATGAGTAATATTAACCTTATCAACCAATAAACTAAATAAATTAGTTAGTCAATTCAATTGAAGAATACAATAGGAATGTTAGATAGCCCATAACTTTAGATCGTTTTCATTACATTGATATCATAAAAATTTTCTTTTTCTCTGTTCGACGTTCATTATTTGTTTTTCTTTATTTAATTAGTTTAGAATCGAATATTTCTAGGTTTAATTCTTGTTTAGATAATTAGGATAGTCTAATTTAGTTAATAATTAATCACTAGTCCTCGTGGGATCGACATCTGACTTTTAGTCATTTTATTACTTGACGGCCGCGTATACTTGCATGTGCGTTTGGCCGCAACCAGTTTTTAGCGCCGTTGCCGGGGACTTAGAAATTAACTATTTTTCTAGATTAGACTTTTACTTTTATTTTTACAAGTTTTTTTCTTCTTTTTTTGTAAATATTTGTAATTTTATAACTATTTGACTTTTCTCTTAGTGTATTTCTAGTTCTCTCAACATGACATTTGGGGATGAAATAGTCGGAGATAAGGTTATTGATGAAGACGCTTGGTTGACGGAAGACTTTTATGGCCCGTATTTTTGGGCTTGTCATGACCTGAACTCTGGGAGGTCTGAACTTGAATATAGAGTAAAGGTTGGTATTGGAAAGAATAATTCTCAACTAAACGAATATGCAAAAAGACGTTGTCTTCTAACAACGTTGGTGAACGATTGGTCTAAGGAGAGAGATGAACTTGCACATAAAATTGATAATTTTGGCTTGGTTGTACATAACTTAGATGCAGATTTGAGTGCAAAGGTTGATGCGTGTAACACCCAACAATTTAATAATGAGTTGTGTGAAGCTGAAAAAAATCTTCTAGACCAAATTCAGGAGCTAAAATGAGAATACCAATCACTAGACCATGTTTTTCTTGAGGATGCCAATATTGAGAAGAGTGCTCTAAAGTCATATGAGGGAGTAGATAATATTACTTTGGGAGACTTGAGTGTGTGTAAATATGGGGATGCAAATAGTAGTAAATTTCATGAGTTAGGGCGCATTAGACCTCATTCCAATCATTTTTCCACATTGTGCTTAGATAGTAAGATAGTAATCGAGCCATCTGAGCCTATGGAGGAGTCAAAGAGTGAGGATGAAAGTGCTTATATTCTTGAATTTGTTGTGTCGAAAAGCAAAAATTACATTCCCCATTTAAAGGCCAAGAAGTGCAGAATGAAAAAATTATTACTTGGGCGGGTTATCATTGTAGCCCCACCACTTGAGCATAGCCGCAGACTGGATTCCATGTTAGAGGTACAATTCATAAGTTCGAGGTGGAGGAAAAAGTGGTTCGCGTTGTGCCGCGACGTTAAACTAGGCACTTGTTGGGAGACAACCCAGCTTTACTGCTTTCTTTTATTTTTGATTTTTTTTCTTATTGTATTATTCTTGTAGTGTTGTTTTATTTTGTAGGATTTTGAGCATACGGAGTCAAAGCCAATGGGCATGTGCAAAAGCGAGCAGGTGGTTGAAACTAAGTGTGAGGTACCCGCACAAGGGATCATACCTGGGAGAAGTCTGAGTATCTCGTGAACTGTTAATTCTTAGGCCTTTGGCCTACTAGGGAGTCTCTTTTACCTTCTTGTTATTCTCAGTGTGCATTGAGGACATTGCACAATTTTAAGTGTGGGGTGAGGGGACTGTCTGGGTAATTTTCTATGCTATGTTAGCTTAGTTAGAATACTCGTTCTTAGTGTAGTAATTTTTATTTACAAAAATAAAATGGAAAATAAGAAGACTCTTCCTGATGACAGATCCTTTGGACAATTTTCTTGATGGAAGTAAGTCTAAAGAAAATACAAAAATGATTTATTGTTTTGTTTTAGGTAGTATAGTAACTCCCCCTTGGTTTTTCTTTGGGCCACGGTTCTTTTCCAAGGGTTTTATTTGAACCGGGTGTAGTTAGTTTTTTTGGGGAGTTGGAGCCATGGTGTTATGCTTTGAGTTGAAGCAATATCTCTTGACTTGGTTATGCCTTGAGAATAGTAAGTACTTTGGTTGTGACGCTTGGGCTCAGTTTTAGACTCTCGTAGAAGTACCTTAAATTTTATTATCTTAACTTTGCTTAACTGCTTTAACTAGAGTGTCTATGAATCCAATCCTGAGTGAGTTATGTGCCATGTGTGTGTGAGGTTTTGCATTATTCAGTGCATTGTATTTGATGTCTAGAACTTGCCATGTGTGTGGAAAATGCGCGTCAATAGCACGATTGCGCTCAGGTCGCGCTCGTCAGGCAGAACACTGGAACATGCGCGAAGTGTAGCGCGAAGTTAGCGCGAGCTCGCGCTAGTCAACCCGGAAAAAGTGTCATTTTTCACATTGGAGAAGGTATAATTATTTGGGCCCAACCCTACTTGGTATATGTAACAACAAATTTTCGCGTCGAAAAAATTAAATAATCAAGACTGGAAAATTGCATGACAAATATAGTATTTGATTTCAATAAATGAAAATGTTACAATCTCTATGGTATTCCTCTGATTCTTCAAGAATGTAAATTATCTTGATGAGCTTGACTTTGATTTGATTCAAGGGCTTGTAAAGCTTGATCTTGAATCTCCTCCTTGAACTTGAATTTGGATTTGATCACGAACAAGTAATTTGATCTTGAACGCTTTGGTATTTGATTTAGCTTCGTTCTTGATCTTGAACTTGAACTTGTAACTTGTAGAGAAATCTGCGGTGTTTGATCCACGAGCTCTCTGCTTGCTTCTTGTTCTTAATTCTGGTGTCTTCTAGCTTTATGAAGACCTCTATTTATAGTTGTAGGGGTGGTGTGACTCTGCAATTTGATTGGTCAGTTTGAACGGACCAATACCACCTTGACATTTGGCATGATTTAATTACCTCATTTATTTGGTTTGGATTGCCACATCACCTGACACATGGCATGATTTTATTGGCTCATTTATTTGGCTTGGATTGCCACGTCACTTGACATGTGGCATGAGCCTGGGCTTTAAGACGGGCTACTAGCCATTTGGACTTTGGGCTAAGGAAGTGTGCTTATCATTTGATTTGTAGTCCAATTAAATGGACTAGCCCAACACATATATTAAATTTGAGCCAAAGATTATACTTTGTCTAAAGCGAAGACCATTACACCGTCTAAGCTGAAGACTCTATCTTGTTTGAAGATTTAACTTCATTTTATCTGAGGCATAGACCATTACACTGTATGGGCCAAAGATTTATTTTGTCTTAAGCGAAGACCATTACACCGTCTAAGCTAATGACTTCATCTTGTTTGAAGATTTAACTTCATTTTATCTGAGGCATAGACCATTACACCGTCTAAGCGACAGATTTTACTTTATCTTAGGTAAAGATCATTACACCATATAAGCCAAAGAATTTACTTTTATCTGCGGCGAAGATCATTACACTATATGAGCCAAAGATTTATTTTGTCTGAAGCGAAGACCATTACACCGTCTAAGCCAAAGACTGAATTTTATTTGAAGCGAAGACAATCATCCAAGCTGAAGACTTTACTTTGTCGACCATTACACCGTCTAAGATGAAGACTATACATTGTCCAAGGCAAAGACAACCCTCTAGGCTGAAGATTTTACTTTGTCCGAGGATAACACCGTTACACTGTCTAAGCTGGAGACTATATTTTGTCCAAGACGAAGACCAACAAAGTCCATTATACAGTCTAACTTGAAGATTTTACTTCACCACCAAAAGATTTGACCTTTTGGCGCAAAGGAATGAAAACTAATCCTCATTTCGAGATACATGAATCAGAGATTGTATGAAGCATAATTTATTTATTTTCAAAAAGCTGACCATCAAGAATATCTCTTCAACTTCAATCTTCACAGGTAACTTTATGATCTCCTTTATATAGATATATTTCTCCTTTTTTTTTGCAGGTAGAAGAAGAAATCAATTCCAAAGATACTATTTCAGTAAAGATAACCTCACAGTCGAAGAATCCTTTTTACATTTCAACTTGAAGACATGGCAGACTTGAAGATTTCTACTTGAAGACTTGACAGATTAGAAGACTTCGACTTGAACACTTAGTGGATTTGAAGACTTTAACTTGATGATTCAACTTGAAGGTTAAAGTATAAGAGTTAAACTTGAAGATGCAGCCACTTTGAAGAATTCAACTTGAAGACGTGGCATATTAGGATAGTTGAAGACTTAGTGAACTAGAAGAATTTATCTCAACTTCAACTTGAAGATTTAGCATGCAAACTTCAAATCAATGATATAGAAAATATGAAGAATTCAACTTGGCGATTTGGCAAACTTGAAGAATTCAGCTAAAAGACATGAGGGTCTTGAAAACTTTGCAGCATGCTAAAGACTATAATTGTCTTGAAGATACCAATCTCGGTGAAGAGGATCAAGTTATTCTGCAGTTTATAACGAGTGAGCTTCTTTTGTTTTTAACACTGTATGGATTTAATAACTTGACACACTTGAATACTGCAACTTTAAGACCTAGCATGCTTGAATACTTCAAATCGATGATGTAATAGACTTGACAAAATCAACTTGACTTAGAATTGGAGCTTTCAACTTGAATATTTAGCCTCTTATTAAAGAAACTACAATCACTCCATCAAGGACCTCAATTTGACATAGAGAACTTGCTCCCGCTGAGCCATCAAGATAAGACAGAGAGTTCAATGAAAGAATACATATACACCCAATTTTCAAGTGTCAATCAAGTGAATCATATTCCATCATACCTCATTTGAAGAATGACTTGGGTAATATGTACTTTTTGAACTCATATGACTGAACTTAGAATGAAACTCTAAGCTGCCTACGTACCTCGGTAAAGAGAATCAAGTCATTCCGTAGTTCGAAATGGGTGAGTTTTCTTTTTCTTTTCTTTTTTTGCATCCTAACTCTTGCCTAGGCCGCCTCTTTCGAGGTTTTCAACCTAGCGAACTTTTTTTTTATGTCCTAACGTTTGTCTAAGCCGCCTCTTTCGAGGTTTTAAATCTAGCGAACTTTTTTTTTGTTGGACCGTGCAAAGTTTATACTCTTGCGGGCCAGGAGTAACATGCAGTTTATGCTCGTGCTCAAGGAGCATATTTGTTTTCTTCAAGGATAGTATCCCTTCATGAATTTCCATTTATGGGGCCAATCCGCAAACTGTAAGGCCCCGAAAAATGTTTCCAAGTAGTGTGAGATTTCGTCGTGCCAAGGTAGGCTAATTATTTTATTTTGTGTGCAAATGAGGATTCATGATATAATGGGTATCAATTAGATGTGTTAATAAGCATATAAGTCATGTTAGAGGTGAATTGGGGTCTAAGGAGAGGCCTAAGTCTAAGCCAAGTTGGAAAATTTCATATTAGACGAAATTTGTAAATGAGTGCGCACAAGACCTCACTTTGAAAGATCATATCTCCAGTTATATAAGTAGTTGTGTGATTCATAACCTATCAAATTAAATCTCTTTGAGTCTAGTTTCCAACGCAATAAACCGTTCGTCATTTGGAGGTGTATACAGAAAGTTATGATCATTTTACTGGGCATGTGTCACTAGCGCGCCCAAATGCGCGCCCGCGCTAAAATGTGCGCGCCCAAGACAGAACACTGGGAAAATTAGCGCGCCCAGGTGCGCGACCGCGCTGGTAGAGGGCCTCTAAATACCCCAAGACCGGGTCTAGAGAGTTCCCAAGTCATTTTGGGGTAAGGGCTCTCTCTCTCAAGGGGATTTCGTCCCAAACTTCATTCCTATGATCCAAGGTAAGGTTTTTTGGAGTACTTTGAGTGATTTCTACCCCTAAACACTTATACTAACAAGGATTAATCTTCAAAATCTTTAGATTTTCCTTCAAATCCTTGAATTCATCAAGAACACCACAAGTGGGGATTCTTAAAAATTCTTACTACAAAAGGTATGTTTATCATCTCTAACTACTCTATGGTGATTATTCATGTATGGTATATACATTAGAACTCATGGGATGGTGATTGGGAGCCATAGGTGCCTAACCTAGGTTGTGTTGGTATTGTAGAGATTGTGAGATGGGTCATTGAGGTATGATTCTTGGTATAATAGTATTATGTGTGCATGCATGTGCAAATAGGGTTGTGAGAAGATTGATGAACATAAATAGGTAAAGATTGGGTTGGGAAATTAAGAAAATCTTGTAAAAGAGAGTTAAAAATGAAGATGCTCAACTAGTGTTTGATAAAAAGCTCCAATGAGCTGAAACCATGAATACCTTCCTAATCTGTGTTAATTTTGTTATGTCTCAAGTAGATTGGGATTGCTAGAATTTCCGAAACGTCGTAGTAACTTAAGGAAAGCTTAAACGAGGTATGTATGGCTAAACCTCCGTCTTTTAGAAATCAAGCTTCATCGATGTTGTGTGAATATGGTAAGATTAAAGTTGAATTGTTGAGTCGATTATTATTTTCCATGAATTGGTGTTGTACCTCATAGGTGTGAAATATGTGTCTCAACATGATTAACGTGTTATCTTGTTAACTTGAAAGGGGCAAAAGATATGAATTATGTATTGGAATGCTAAAACCTTAAATTTAAATTGGAGTTGCATATATTATGTCAAACTATGTGAAATCCTATGTGTATAGAGATGTTGAAATAAGTCAAATGAGTTTGGAAAATAGAGTGTGGCCAATGTGCCGAGAACTTTAACTGAAATTGTATATTGTCATGAATGGAAAACAAGGATTCAAGAATAATTGGTGTAGTTGCTTTCTTGTTCCTTGATCTGTTTTATTATGGGTTGGTGTATCCCCTCTATTGATTGGGAAGAATCCCTTATGTTTGATGATTCTATTTCTATTGAATTTGAAAATATGTGATCCATGGAGTATTTGTTACATTGATATTGATTGGTGAACCTTGGAAATAAAGTGATGAAAATGTGAAAAACCGAATACGGCCGCCGTGCCAGGAATAAAGAATTTTGTGAATGGCCAAATGAGCCAAGGAAATACTGTTGTTGTTGGTGACCAAAAATACTAATTGAAATCTATAAAATGTGAAGGATATTGAGGTAAGCGTGGTTGCATTCATGCTATATTTGTATACTTGTGTTCATATCACAACTGCGTGCAATATTAAATTGAACCAAATTTTTTTTTGGGGAGGTATCATTAGTAACACCGAGGAAGGGTGTGTCATAAGGCTCACTCCTGAAACTACATGTGCTGGTGTAGGGATGTATCATGGCTATTCCCCTTAATTGAGATGAACCTGGTAACATTTCTGAATTTGTAACGCCAACCCACACGGCATAAGTGGGAAGGCAGCCTAGCCGATCGGGTCGTGATCGGACGCCATGCCGCACACATAGTGGTATTGTGCTGGGAATCAAAAAAACTAGAAATTCAAAAACTGGAAATTGTGATTGTGGTACATGTCTCCAAAGGGACGACCTAGCCGATCGGGTCGTGATCGGACTCCGTGCTAACAAAGGCGGTGGTATAACTCATATCGGTGCTAATGATCTCCCAACCAAAAAAACTATATATTTATATTATTTTTCGTAAACTAAAGGATTTACAGGTTTAAAATTTGTTGCTAGTATAATGTTGATCTTGACTTACTGTTTTGTGGAAATTGTATGATTCTTTAATTTGATGAGGTGGTGATTGTTAAAGCTTTTGAACTAAGTTTATGATTCCTATATTATTGTTGATAGTTCTTTCTAATTATATGGTGATTAGTTATATATACTAGTGCTATTCATTGGCACTAACGTCCCTTTTGCCGGGGACGCTGTATCGTTTTATGATACAGGTAGTTCCACAGCGAGCAGCATCGGCCAGTGATAGCAGTACTCTCTTCCCAGCGGTCTTGGTGAGCCCCACTCCATCCCGGGGTCATGTTATGTATTTTTTTTCATTTTCTCATTACATTTTGGGGTATAGTCGGAGCCTTGTTGCCGACATTTCTATATTACTCTTCTCTTGTATTTAGAGGCTCCGCAGACTATTGTGGGTGGTGGTTGATGTTGGGAGTCCGGGCTAGAACTGTTGGTACTTGATAAACATGTTTTTCGTTAAACTTGTAAAATTTTTGAAAACTAAATGAAGTAATTAGCGGGAATGAAATGAATGTTGCTAACGGCAGATTTCTTAGTGTTTGATCAAATGGGATAATATCCCCTCTTTATTTATGGACTAGTTTGGGTAGAAGGTAATCTAGGAGGCTTGCTCGGCCGGGTTTACTCGGTTGAGCGTCGGTCACGTCCTACAGTTTTTGGGGCGTGACACAAACCTTCCGAGTCAACTATTTTGTAAGTGCCACTTGAGTATACCTCTTGTACGATATATGGTCCATCCCACTTAGCAGAGAATTTGCCCCCAGATCAACGAGAGGTAATAATAGGCATTTTGACCACAAGAACTTGGTCGCCCACTTGGACAGATCTAAGGCATACCCTTTTGTTAAAAGATCAAGACAGGTGAGCTTGATAACATTCAAGGCTTTGTTGAGCTTCTAGCCTTTTTTCATCAAGAGCTTCTAATTCTTCAATGCGCAACCGGGCATTTTCTTCATCTGTGAGTCCTTCTTGAATGGCAAGACGTAACGATGGGATCTGACGCTCAAGTGGAAGGACTACTTCAACTGCATAAACAAGCGAATAAGGGGTCGCTTGCGTTGGTGTGCGATATGTGGTCATATATGCCCAAAGAGCTTCTTATATCCTTTCATGCCAATCTCTCTTAGACTTAGAGACAGCCTTTTTCAACAAGTTGCAGAGCATCTTGTTAAATGCTTCAGCAAGTCCATTGGCAGCAGCATAATACATGGAGGAATTGCATTGCTTGAAGCCAAAAAGATCACATATTTTATTCATCAACTTGTTATCAAATGGCTTACCATTGTCTGTCAATATATATCGAGGAATGCCAAAGCGATAGATAATATTAACTCGGATGAAGTTAGCCACATTTTCCTTCTTTACTTCCTTAAGAGAAACAGCTTCAGCCCACTTCGAGAAGTAATCAGTTGCGGCCAAAATATATAAATGTCCACCAGAAGACTTTGGCAATGGACCAACAACATCTAAACCCCAAGCATCAAATGGCCAAGAAGCAACAGTTGGGTGTAATACTTCCAGTGGTTGATGTATGAAGTTAGCATGGAATTGGCAAGCTTTACACCTCCGAGCATAATCCAAACAATCTTTCACCATGGTTGGCCAATAATACCCCATTATTTTTATGTGAAAATGAAGTTTTGGCCCAGATTTATGCTCACCACATACTCCAGAGTGTGCCTCTTGCAATGCTTGAAGGGATTCATCAGTCCCCAAACAACGTAGGAGCACTCCATCAAATGATCGCCTGTAGAGCGTATTCTTGTAATAAAGAAAACGAGGGGCTCTCATTCGGATTTCCGTTTTTCTTCGGGGATTTTCTGTAAATATACCGTAATAGAGATAATCTATTAGTGGTTGTCTCCAGTCTTTAATTTCAACCTTAAGAACAGAATATTCTCAGCTTCGCTTTCTTCTTCCTCATAGTCATTTGGTGGAGGAACTACCCATCCTTGGCAAACAACGACTTGTGTCTGACCAGGCAAAGATAATGTAGAAGCTAAGGCTGCTAATGCATCAGCTCTCTTATTTTTCTTTCTCGGCACGTGTTGAAAAGTTACCTCTCCAAGCCAACTTACCAATCTTTGAGCATATTTGTGATATAGCACCAATTCTGGCTTCTTAACCTCATAGCTACCCAAAATCTGATTGATCACTAATTTGGAGTCTCCAAATACTTGTAATTGCAATTGTTTGATATCCACAGCCATTTCAAGCCCAAGTATGAGCGCTTGATATTCAGCAACATTATTGGAGCACCGTTGTGTCAAAGTGAAAGAATATGGCAAAACTTCTCCTTGAGAAGTGATAAACACTATTCCAGCGCCAGCTCCTTCACGATGTGCAATGCCATCAAAATACATTTTCCAAGTAGGCTGAATTTCTATGACCATTGTATCTTCATCAGGAAATATATCAAAAAAATCTCCCAATCATCTGGAATTGGATGGTCAGCCAGGAAGTCTGCTAATGCCTGTCCTTTTACTTTCTTTTGAGGAACATACACAATTTCAAATTGTTGAAACTGGAGGTACCGCCTCGCTAATCGATCACTTAGGACTGGTTTAGACATGACAAATTTGACATGGTTCGCTCTTGAGACGAGTCGCACAACGTGAGCTTGGAAGTAATGCTTCAGCTTTTGAATAGAGAAGACAAGTGGCAAACATAACTTCTCAATAGGCGAATACTTGAGCTCATTTGGCGTCATCATCCTACTCAAGTAATAAAGCGTATTTTCTTTGCCTTTATTGTTTCCTTGAGCGAGAAGCGCTCCTACTAACCTTTCATGTGCTGAAATATATAATAATAATGGCTTTCCAGGTATGGGGGCTGCCAGTACTGGAGGTTTCATTAGATAAGACTTAATGCTTTCAAAAGCATTTCTGCAAGCTTGGTCCCATTCAGAAGGAATCCCTTTCTTCATGAGGCGACTAAATGGTTGGCATCTTCCAGCTAGATTTGAAATAAATCTTCTAAGATATGCCAACTTACCTTGCAAGCTTTTTAATTCATGAATATCTTTAGGCTCGGCATTTTCAAGATAGCGTCCACCTTAGCTTGATCAATCTCGATACCTCGATGTCGAACAATAAAACCGAGGAACTTCCCAGAAGTAACTCCAAAAGCGCACTTCAAAGGGTTCATTCTGAGTTGGTATCTCTGAAGGCGTTCAAATACCATCCTCAAATCTTGCAAGTGATGATACTTCTTCCTTGACTTTACCACCAAGTCGTCAACATAACACTCCACATTTTTATGAAGCATGTCATCAAAAATATTTTGCATGGCACGTTGATATGTAGCACCAGCATTCTTCAAACCGAAAGGCATTACCTTGTAGCAGTATATACCTTTAGGGGTGCGAAAGGCAGTAAGTTCTTCGTCCTTCGGTGCCATGCGAATTTTATTATATCTAGAGGAACCATCCATGAAAGACATCGCCTCGTATCCAGTTGTTGCATCAATCATGAGCTCAGGGATAGGAAGAGGAAATTCATCCTTAGGACAAGCGTTATTTAGGTCCCTAAAGTCAACACAAACTTGGATTTGGCCATTCTTCTTTCTTACAGGGACGATGGTTGAAATCCATGTAGGATATTTAACTTCACGAACAAAACCATCCTCAATAAGCTTGTTAACTTCGGTTTCAATCAAGGGAACCAGATCAGGTCTGAAGTGACGTTGTGCTTGCTTTACAGGACGAGCACCTCGTTTGACAGCAAGATGATGAACAACAACCTTGGGGTCTAAACCTGGCATTTACTTGTAGCTCCAAGCAAATACGTCTTTGAACTCCTTAAGTAGCTCAATATATTTGCTCTCTTCATCAACAGTTAGAGAGGCACTTATATATGTGGGCTTTGGATCTTCAACTACTCCGAGATTGACTTCTTTTAGTGCATCAACCGTTGTCTTCACCCCTTCTTCAAGCTCTAGTGGTGCATCTTTAGCGTCTTCATCCTCTTGAGGATCACCATCATTGAAAGATATGTGATGACATACATGATTATCAAGGCACTTTCCCTCAATTTCCGTATAGGGTGAAGCATTTTATTCATCACGAAGGGTGATATGATATGATGCCCCCATACTTTCTTTATCTTCCTCTCATTCCTTGGGGTGGACTATGGTATGAACCTTTGCTTTAAGGACCTCTCCACACGAAAATACAAGTTTTGTCTCTCGCCTCATTCTAGAAGGAATCAGACGTGGGTAGTCTATGGTCAAAATCTCCTTTTTAAGGGAGTTAGGTGCTCCAATCCTTCTATTACTTCCATGGCACTTGTTTTCCTTCTTCAGCGGTCCCAACCTGTCAAAGACTGAGGTCCTTGGTTTCGTAAGTAGGTCAAACACAGAAGGCTTGTTATTAAGCATCGTAGACACTTCTTTAGCAGTAATGTAGTTACAACTTGCCCTTTTAATGGAGATATAGATTAGCGGGGGTTGTTTGTAACCCAATCCTTCACGTGATTGCTTCAGTGGGTACCCTTTCTCCATCATCATCTTTTGAGTAGTGTTTGAAGCTTCAGACGGGAGCTTTCCCAACTTGGATGGTTTTTTGGGATCATATCCATCTTTTGCCAACAACTTGTAGGCGTTTGGGTCAAAACCCTCATTTGTGCACTTTGTAGGAAGTGCTAGATTTGGAAGCGAATTGTGGCTTGATGATTTGACAAACCCTTTAAGCAATTTTGTACACGACTTAACTGCGTCAATTCGCTTGATAGGAAGGGTCAAGTCTCCTAACACCTTACCTTGTAGCTCAGAAGATGGATCTTGGACCTTCCTTGCCTTTGGGACATAACGGAGAACATGAGTCACTTTCTTAATTGAAGATGCCTCATTCATCTTGTTCCTATCATGAAGCACCTGATCTTTTTCAACTGTAATATTTTGCTTGCTAGTTGTTGCATCAACCTTCTTTGCAACACTTTTGGTCAATATTACATCATCAACCTTAACCTCCTTTGAGACGTAATTCTTCAAGTAGAATTTTGCATCAACAAAGTATGATTCAGCCTCGGTAAAAGGCTTATCATCAGCAACTATCCACCTTCATAGTATTTCAAGCACTGATGGTAGGTGGATGAAACCACTTTGTTCTCGTGTATCCATGGCCTTCCTAACAAGATATTATATGAGGTCTTTGCATCAATCACGTGCATCCATGCACTCGAATGCAAATCTCCCATATTTATTTCCAATTTGATAGCCCATATAGCTCTTTGCCCCCCTTGATTGAACCCTTGAATCATCAAACGAATTTCACATAGTTCATCCATAGGTATGCCAAGCTCTTTGACAGTACGAATTGGGAGAATATTGACACCAGACCCATCATCGATCAAGATTCTACTTATTCTCTTTTCTCGCACAAAGCCAACCATAAATAGGGGGCGATTATGGTATGTTTCACCAAGTAAAAGATCATCATCAGTAAATGTGATTTTTGCATCACAAATGTCCACTTCTTCAGAATTCCTAGTGAGTTTTTCAGGCAAGGAGGCGGCAACAAAGATGGATCCTCTTTATTTGTCTCTTCTTTATCTATCTTACAACATGAGGCCTTGATATATTCACAGGAAGCTTGCGGGTGTAACCAGCTTCGCAGGAATTCCTCGAATGTCACTGGAAGACGTAGCCTTTGGTAGTGATTCTCCGCTATTTTTGTTTTCTTCCAGTTCTTCTTTATCATTTTCTTCTTGGGTCTTTTCACCATTTTTACCCAAGTCAACTGCTTATTTGACTCCCTTTGTGAATTTGTCTTGCAGTGTCTCCGCTGAGTCACAAGAATCTAACCTTCATCATCAGTTTGATCATCACGTGATTCACTTTTCTCTTGAGATCTTTCCTCCACTATTGGTTTATACGCCATAGGGGGAAGCAATGGTTTGCTCACATCGATAGGTTCAAAGTCACCAAATTTAATCATATTTAGTGATGATGCAATTTGGATGTCATCACATTCATGTACTTCGACAAAATTGCAAAGGACAATGGGATCAAGTGAACCAAAAGCGAAAGAGACTTGATTCAAACTGTCTTTCTCACCCTCAAGCAAGATTTTTCCTTCAGCGGCCAAGTCCATGACTTTCTCCTTGAAGACAAAGCACTTTTCAATAGGGTGGCCAATTAACCGATGGTACTTGCAATAATTTGGATCATTAGTCTTTCCAGCTTCATCTGGCCGCTTCATTTCGAGTAACTCAATGAGTTTCAACTCAAGGAGTTCTTCAAAAATTTCTGGGACATCAGAGTCCAAGAATGGATATTCTTTCGCTTGCATTTCCTTCAGAGTTAACTTTCGGCCAACTTTATCCTGTAAGGATGTTGTCTTCACACTTTGCTTCTTACTCACTTTTGTAGTAACCTTTAATGGTGAGGCATTAACATTCATTGATTCCTTGCTCTCAGACTTCGAAAAAAACTTGCCTCCTTTGTTTATTTCTTGTTTATCCTTCACTTTGCGAGGTTCATAAACATGTGACCCTTGATTTCCACTTGAAGACATACTTAGCTCCATATCATGAGTATGTGTAGCCAATTCTTCAAAAGACTTAGGCTTGATACCCTGCAGGATGTAGTAAAGTCCCTAATGCATCCCTTGGATACACATTTCTATTCCAGAAGCTTCATTAAGTCTGTATTTACAATTGAGGTTCACATTCCTCCATCGATTGATGAAATCTACAACTGGTTCGTCCTTCCATGAAGTTGTTTCTTTGAAGAGAAACCATATATTTTAGAATGAATTGAATTCCAACGGAAAAAGTTTACTTAGTCCTAATCCAAAATTATATTTATACCCATTATTAAAGTACTGTATAAAGGAAATATTAACTTTAAAGGGCAAAAAGGTCGATCAACTTTTCGAGGATATTTTCATCTCTCAACATTTAGCTTCCTAACATTCGTGCTTTTATAATAATATAGATAGATATATATATATAAATGTATAGTTAATGTATAATCTATGTGCGGTTACGAAAAGTATATTTTAAACAACCCTAAAAGTGGTTATTGGTGCATTTAATCCACAAAATATTTACACGGCAGGTCCCCCAACGGGACTGTTCTTGGTGGAATATCCCTGTTAGCAAAATGTCTCTGTTTTTTACTTGAACTCCATAGTCTTTAATATTTTAAAGCTGGAAATTTTTATTTAGTGGTGGAAAGTAGAAAGTTAACGATCCATCATTGTTAAAATCGTTTGAATGTTAATATTTTATGCTTAAACTTTAAGTTCAAACACAAATTTGGTAATTTGCCATAAAAAACTTAAAATTCCATTATTGGACCTTAAAAAGTGTTGAAGAAGATAAAGTTGGTCTTTTTATTTTGGTGTTATTTGCCTAAATTGATAATTGAGGAGCAAATTTAGGATGATTTGATCAAAATTGATGTTGAAAATTCGAAGAACACTTTATAGACTTCGATGAAAAGTTTAACAAATAGATGAATAAATATAAAATAAACTCTAACAATCCCATGAAGAAATTCATGAAGAGAAATAATTGATTGGTCCAGGCGTCATTTTTTAAATACCTCCAATTTTACAGGAGAGAAATTCAAAAATAGCCACATTTACAATTGATCATTAAAAAATAATCACACTTTCAAAAGTAATCGAAATTTAGCCCTTTTTCAAGTAAAGATAAATCTAACGAAAACACTGTTCAAAATCCGGAAAATATTTTAGTATATTATACTGGAGTTGCAACATAAATATACTGGAATTCCAGCAAAGTATACCGGTCAAGTATAATATACTGGAAGTTCATGCACAGGTGCTCGAATCTCCAGTATATTATGCTGGAACTTTCCGCGTGTTGGAGTTATAGCATAATATGCTGGAAGTTCATACACATGTGCATCGAACTCCAGTATATTATGCTGGACCGGTCTCTGTTGCAGCAAAATAGTGATTATTTTTCATTGACTTGGCAAAAACTTACTATTTTTGAATGATCAGTCCATGCTATTTTTATATTTTAAAGACATTCGGTCCAGTCCCTTACGGGTCGTTCCTGTCAATCATCCCTTAATCCACGATTTTGAAAGTCAGCCCAATCAAATGATGGGCCTAAATGCAGACCAGCCCTCAAAATTAGGTTTATAAACACATGCAGCCACACCTACCAATTTAAACTCCATTCGATTCACCTTCCAATTCATCATCTCCTTTCTCTTTTTTTGCTTTAATAGGTTTTAGGATTAGGAATTTAGGAGTCGAATATCTGAAGTTTTTTCTTCTCCAATTGTCTCTGAAGTTTTGTAATTGCTAATTATTTACTTGGTCCGGTGCCACGTCGGCGGTAGCAAAAAAATAGCAGTGACCGGCGATGCTATGATCGGACCAACATCAAGTTTTTTTGACGCTTCGCATTTTGATAGGAATCTGTGGATGAATATTTGGTTTTTCCACGGAGCCGTTTTGTGCGATTACATTTTTTTTAAAAATTATTGCTTTATTTTTTTAATTTTTTTGAAGAGATAATAATTAATCATAGTGAAGCCAATGAGGATCAAAATTTTGATATTTGGAATTACCGTCTGAACATAATATTGATGTCAGATCTACTATCTGAGGCTTCCTTCTTATTTTTTCATGAATTTAAGTCTAATTTATTGATCAATATAATATTATTTCCCATGAACTGTGCAGAAATATTTCTTAATTTGTAGTATATTTCTAAGACTTATTTTAAAAAAATATTTGTTTTTAAGCAGGTAGTATAGTGAAGTCAATGAGGATGAATTTTTTTGATATCTGGAATTACCGTCTGAATATTACATTGATGTCAGATTGACTATCTGAGACTTCTTTATTTCTTAATTATGAGGATTTAAGTTTAATTGTTTTAAACATCATATAGTATTTTTTACGAATTACTATGTGTTTATGTGGAACTGCCAATGTACGCATATATTAATTATTAATATAACCATGATGCCACCTTATTCTGCCGATTCATTAACTATTTTTGGGATAGAAAATAATCTTAAATTTTTTACTAAAAAGCTGTTCGTTAAAATTAAATATTTTTTCTATTTTTGTTTCGTACCGACAAGCAAAGAGAATTTAGTTTGAATGAGGACATCATTAAGATTTTTAAAGTTTTACTTAGAAGTATTTGCTAATCCTAGAATTTTAATAATCGATTATTGTCGAAATTGTTTGAATGTGGACAATTTGTGCTGAAAATTTTAGTTCAAACTCTAATTTAGTGATTTGGTCCTTAGAAAACTTTGAAAAGACAAAGTGGATCTTCTTGGCGTTGTTTGACTAACTTTGGTGATTGGGGATGGTTTGTGTTGGTATTTGAAGGTGTATTTTCAAATTTGTTATCATGTAGAGCAGATTTAGACAAGAGGGCTTACGCGATGGTAAGCAACCTCCACTCCTGATTAAGAAATTATACTGTGTTGTTGTTGTTGTTGTTGTATAGAGCAGGTGGTCAATTGCAATTTCGGAAAATACTTTGTTAGACAACTTGAGAAAATTGTACTAATCTGATTTATAATTTAACAGGCAGGTTAATTGCATAAAACATCAAGTCATATCCCACAAAATCATGCAAACTAGGTAAAGTTTGTGAATAATCAAACAAATAAGTCAAATGCAATTAACACAAAAACATGTCATTGGATAGAGTTTGTAAACAATTATTCCCTCCGGTCCAAAATAAGTGATTTTTTGGTTGTTTTCATACATATTAAAAAACTCACTTTTAACATTAATTAGCAATGAAATTGATCATATTAATCTCTATTATCTCTTCACATAAATATTTCTAACACATAACACTATTTACTCCAAGGTCAATGTAGGAAAAAAATAATTAATTCATTTTTAAAATCTAAAAAAATTACTTATTTTGGACCACAAAGAATAGCCAAAAAATTATTTATTATGGATCGGAGGAAATATCAATATATGTAGAGTAAATATAACATAAAATTTATCAATCCTATAAAGAAATCCATGAAAAGCAATAAGTAATTAAGTATGTGTGAGTTTGGTGTCATTTTTTAAAATTTTCCAAAAATGGGACAATATTTAAAGACCAACCCTTATAGGGCCTTGCAAATGCAGTGTATAATTGCACAATCGAATTGCAAGAACCCTTTAGTTCACTAGCAAGCATATATCTACATTTTAATATTTTTCAAGTTTTATTTTTAAAATCAAGTAATTTATTAACCTTAGCATTAAAAAATTAAGCAATTAAAGGTTTTATTGGCCTATGCCTTGAGCCTGCCCTAATGCCACGTGAATCAAACTTGCACATTCCCTCCTTTCCATTTTACTATTTTGAAAGTTTCGCCAGAGATATTTCAATTAATTTAAGGTCTTCTTTCATCGCTTTCTGATTTGTCAAGGTGTGACCAATAACCTATTACATATGTGTAAAATTAAATATATCCTCGAGTATCTATATCTCTCATTTTTATCTTATCAGAAAAAAGAAAAAAAGGCAAGACAACTAGCTGAGGGAAAATTGAATTAAAAAGGAAAAAGTTTTCGTGATTTGATCCTTGATAAGACTCGGGAGAGGACAATGGGAGGTGACTGAGATCACTTCCCAGTAGTGATGGTGTTGCACCAGGGATCGGCTCTTAGTCCGTTCTTATTTGCTCTGGCGATGAATGTGCTGACGGGGCACATTCAAGAGTAGGTGCCATGGTGCATGTTATTTGCCGATGACATAATGCTGATTGAGACGAGAAACAGGGTCAATGCGAGGCTGGAGGTCTGGAGGCAGATCCTAGAGTCTAAAGGTTTTAAGTTGAGCAGGACCAAAACAGAATTCTTAGACTGTAAGTTCAGTGACGAGACTCATGAAGCTGACAGAGATGTGAAGCTTGATATCCAAGTCATCCCGAGGAGGGGTAGTTTCATGTATCTGGGGTCTATAATACAGGGTAACAGGGAGATTGATGATGAGGTCTCCCACCTTATCGGAGCGGGGTGGATGAAATGGAGGCTCATATCCGGTGTTTTGTATGATAAAAAGGTGCCACCAAGACTTAAGAGTAAGTTTTATAGAGTGGTGGTTAGACCTACTATGTTGTATGGGGCTGAATGTTGGCCAATCAAGAACTCCCATGTTCACAGGATGAATGTAGCAGAAATGAGTATGCTGAGATGGGTGTGTGGGCATTGCAGGAGAGATAGATTAGGAACGAAGTTATTCGGGACAAAGTGGGAGTGGCCTCCGTGGAGGACAAGATGCGAGAGTTGAGACTGAGATGATTTGGGCACGTGCAGATGAGGAATACATATGCTCCTGTTAGGAGGTGTGAGAGGTTGGCTGTGACGGGGATGAGAAGTGATAGAGGAAGGCCGAAGAAGTATTGAGGAGAGGTGATTAGGCAAACGGGGAGATTGATGATGAGGTCTCCCACCTTATCGGAGCGGGGTGGATGAAATGGAGGCTCATATCCGGTGTTTTGTATGATAAAAAGGTGCCACCAAGACTTAAGAGTAAGTTTTATAGAGTGGTGGTTAGACCTACTATGTTGTATGGGGCTGAATGTTGGCCAGTCAAGAACTCCCATGTTCACAGGATGAATGTAGCAGAAATGAGTATGCTGAGATGGGTGTGTGGGCATTGCAGGAGAGATAAGATTAGGAACGAAGTTATTCGGGACAAAGTGGGAGTGGCCTCCGTGGAGGACAAGATGCGAGAGTTGAGACTGAGATGATTTGGGCACGTGCAGATGAGGAATACATATGCTCATGTTAGGAGGTGTGAGAGGTTGGCTGTGACGGGGATGAGAAGTGATAGAGGAAGGCCGAAGAAGTATTGAGGAGAGGTGATTAGGCATGATATGTCGCTACTTCAGCTCAATGAGGATCAGGGGCGGATTTATGCTTATCGAAGCGGTGTCACGCGACACTGCTTCGTCGAATTTTTTTATTAAATATATGTATTAATACTATAGGAAACCGTTAAGTAGAAAAAATGACACCACTTGATATAAATTGTGTGTTGGTGTGTTGGTAATGTGCTTGATTTTTCTACAAGAGGTTAAAAGTTCAAATCTCAACTAAGATATTTTTCTTTTATAAATATTTGCTTAAGACTCAACAAAATCCATAGATTAAGACTATTTCTTGTCTAAAAATATGACAATCAAAGTTATATTTCAGTTTTTTTTTTATAAATTTCGACATCGCTTACAAGAATTCCTGCGTATGTCCCCTGATGAGGATATGACCCAGGATAGAAGGATGCGGGTCTCGAAGATTAGGGTAGTTGCTAGTAGGTAGTCGAGAGTTCCCCGTTCTTTTTAGTAGTATTAGTAGCTCCCTTATTTTTTTTCATTCGCTCTCTGTATCGTATTTTCTAGTTTGTTACTATGTGATGCTATTTTTTTCTTTTACTTGTTGTTTCGTTGTTGTTGTTGTAGTTGTCTTTTCCCCCTTTTCCTTATCATACTTTATCCCCCTATTCTTTCTTTCTCCTTCCTCTTCTTCCTTTCTCTCTTTTCACCTTTTCTTGAGTAGACGGTCTATTGGAAATAATCTCTCTATCTCGCCAGGTAAAGTAGGGTTTGGGTACACATTACCCTCCTCAGACCTCACTTATGGGATTATACTGAGTATATTGTTGTTGCTGATTAGATCGTTGATAAGTAAAGGTCACTTAGCACAAATGTGAGTATGAATATTTTCTCTCAAAATCAATTGTTGTCGGAATCTAGAAGCTTTATGTTTCAATGAAAATTTACTCACACTCGATATCACTAAAATAATACTCTATTATAATTAGATGATAAAAGAGTATACAGAAGACATACATCGTGCTATTATTGATGTGATATGCACATTAAATACGAGTAAATATTTATGATTATTTCCTCCGTGGTGAAGACTCAAAAAGTATTTATAAAACACTTCAACCTCCCAAACTCCCAATTCAATAGCAATATCACATAGTAATTCTTTATTTAACTTCACTTCCATATGCATATCCTTTTCTAAATACTTTAGTACCCTTTCCATTGGAAAAGAATACAAAAGAAAATTAGAGTGAGAGAGACTACCATCTACATATCTGGGAATTTTTTTTACCTATAACGTACTTTCACTATAAGGAAGAAAATATAAATATAAAAAAAGTACCTTCGAAATTGGACTGCAATGGCAAGTTGAATCACTTGCTTTTATAATCGGTGCTGTATATTATATAGGAAGACTCAAGATCTTGATAAGCGCTTTACTAATTAATTCTTTTGACAGGATCTAAGTTTAGTAAAAAAAAGAATATTCTTTTAGCTAGTTTTTAGTAGAAAGCAGAAAGTGCATCGCACCTGTTTTCAATAATAGCGGGATTCAAAATTTAGATTTAATAGGTTCAGCATTTGTGTTTTTACCATTGAATTCATTACTCCCTCCGGTCCAAAATAAGTGATTTTTTAGCTGTTTTCACACAGATTAAGAAATTTACCTTTTAACATTAATTAGCAATGAAATTGACTATATTAACCTTTACTATCTCTTCACATAAATACTCCTAACACATACTCCAATATTATTTACTCCAAGGGCAATGTAGGAAAAAAATAATTAATTCACTCTAAAACCCGGAAAATCACTTATTTTAGACCACAAAAAAAGGCGAAAAAATCACTTATTTTGGACCGGAGGGAGTATAATTTAGAAATTACAGGTTCAAAAAGTAATATTAACATTTTAAATTTTAGTAATATTTTATATACATTTATATTCTATGTCAAAAATATTAAGTTCAATTGAACCCGTGATTTACACGCTATATCTGCCTCTGTTGCCAACAGTGCGCATCTACCTAAGGCCGATTTATGCTTTCGAAGTTCAACTTTTATACATTGTAGTATAAAGATTTTTTGTATTATTAAGTTATTTCAATTAGGGGTGGGTGTTCAGGTAATTCAGATTGGATATGAAAATTTCGATTTGAATTTTCCTCATAGGTGCCATTGCAGTGTCAAGTAATTACTTCCTCTAATACACTACGGGGTCGTTTGGTAGGATGCATTAGATAAGTTAATGCATGCATTAGCTTTGTGTATTAATAATGTATTGTTTGGTAGACATTTTGAACCTATGCATTAGTTATGCAAGCATTAGTTATACATCCTATTTGGTATTATCCTATGCATAACTAATGCATAGAAAACAATGGTATTAGCAATGCAATGGGTTTTAATGCATGCATTAGCTTAGTTAAAGACAAAATTGTCCTTCAAAATTTATGCTTGATTAAAATATGCTAGTTAATATATTAATGCAAGTTCAAAATAATCCAAATAGTGAGAAATAAAATTATATCCCTAGTAAATAAATAAATAATTTTTTTATAAATAAATATTTAATTTTATTTTACAATATAGGTAGACAAATAAAATAATTTTTTTAAAACTTTTTCATATAAAACATTTCTCAACATATGTTTCTTTTAAAATGTTAGAGTGTGGGCTAGTTTTGAGGGCATTTTTGTAAACAAACAATTCTTTTAGAAATTGTGCAATGCTTTAATACATCAAACTAAACAATGGATAAGAAATATGTCAACATAACTAATACCAGCATAACTAATGCAAGCGTAACTAATACCAGCATTACTAATACACCATATTCATCATTATTCTTATGCACCCTACTAAACGACCCCTACATGTAATGTAAGTCTGAGTCCTATACTGAGATATCTAAACCTGCAAATGACTCTACTAAACCCTGCTCATGATTGTAGCAACTATTATAATTCAAGCACAACCTTCCCGATGGTTTTTTAAATTTTTGAGTTTCTTGAGGACTTTTTTGAGCTTTACTATTAAAACTTGGGACATACTATTAAGATAGAAACAAAAGTGTATTGGGAAAAATTGAGTTTGCATATTGGAGGTGACGTGTCATGACACATGGATTATTCAAATGGTCAAAGAGTTATAATTAGCCAAGAGGCACGAACAACAACAGATACAAGAGAAGGTGATGAAAGAGACACGGGCAGTTATTCAAATAGTTCGGCGCCCGTACCTATTTAAGTCATTTAAAGCTCAAAGATCAAGAAGAATCAAGGAAATGAATCTGACAACGCATGAGAGTCCAAATTCAGTATTTAACATATATTAAATACTGAGTACGTTAGAGAATTTGTATTTAATATAAATGATTGAGTAACGTTTCTTTTATTGTCATTTATTACCATAATTGCCTTATTAAGACAAATGCAATACACATATCTCCAAAAAAAACCATTATAAAAGGGAGAATGCTGAACATTTGTAAGGACAGGGAATACTATTGGAATATACTAATTTACTTTGCTTTCTTCTGATCATCTTGTTGTTGTTGAAAGTCAATTTCTTTTATACATTCTTTTGATTATCAGTAACCTGTGTTCTTCTAAATTCTAGCTTTGACTAAAATTCTATTTTTTGGTTAAACAAATTGGTTCCGTTATCGAAAATCTGATAATCTATTTTCTTTTCACCTAACCTTCCTTGTTGCATCAACTATGTCGAATAACGATGACAATATTCAAGGAAACCAAGAAAACCAACAAAGTCAGGGAGATCCACAAAATATCAACATTCAAGTTCCTGCTCCGCAAGACTCTCCACGACAATCTCGCAAGGGTTCTTCTGATGAATCTCAAACAAACGAGTATGCTCAATTTCAAAACATGGAAGCCGCTGATGAAGCTTTGCAGAAATTAATTACTGCTCAGGTCAACAGAGCTGTTGCAGCACTTATTAACCAGTTACCTGTTGCAACACCCGCACCTACTCCAAATAATAACACTATAGAAAACCCTCGTTCTGGTCTTGTTAACTCAAGCAGCGGTAGAACTCCCAGTAAATCGCAGGAGAGAGAACCAGGTAATACAATTAATTCTGATTTGCAAACTTTAGTACTAACCTTGCAGAAACAACTCAAGGAGCAAAGTGAACGCATAGAGCAGATACCTAGGGTGCCACCTATAATCAAGGGGGTATATATGGATAGATATTCACAACAACCCTGGAAGCCAAGTGCTGCTCCACTCCCAATCCCAAAAAAGTTCAAAATGCCTGATATTCCAAAGTATAATGGAACAACAGACCCACGAGACCACGTGACTGCCTTCACAACGGGTGTAAAGGGCAACGATTTGACTAAGCAGGAGATTGAATCGGTACTAGTCAAGAAATTTGGGGAAACACTCATCAAAGGAGCACTAACATGGTATTCTCTTCTACCTGACAATTCTATAAATTCTTTTGCTGAGCTTGCAGATTCTTTCATCAAAGCACACTCGGGGGCCCAAAAAGTGAAAAAAAGAATGGAGGATATTTTCAAAATTAAGCAAGGAGATTCAGAATTGCTTAGAGAGTTCGTGGACAGATTTCAACGTGAAAGAATGATGTTGTCACGTGTACCTGACAACTGGGCAGCTATAGCCTTTACAAGCAATTTGAATGAAAAAAGTTCGGAAGCTACGAGGAGGCTCAAGGAAAGCTTTCGAGAATTCCCAGCTACAACGTGGAATGATGTTTATAACAGGTATAGCACGAAGTTGAGGATTGAGGAAGATACTGTGCCACGATCTCAAAAAGAAGAAAATATACGTCCAAGACGGGCAGAGACCGACAAAAGATCCGGTAAAAATAGGTACGAGCCTTATATTGGACCTGCGGGAAAAGACTCACGATCAAAACAGGACAACCAAAGGCACGATCACATACCAAGGAATAGAGAATCAGGTCCTTCATCAGGATTTAGGAACGAGCGAAACAACTATGAGTCACGGGACGATGATAGAAGTTTAAAAGCGAGATTTAGAGGTTACAACTTTAATGTCAGCACCTCTGAGCTCGTAGCCGTTTTGAGAAGCGTGGGAGATAAGGTTCGATGGCCAAAGGAAATGAGATCGAATCCAAACAGGCGCAACCCTGACCATTGGTGCGAGTTCCATAATGACCACGGGCATAAAACAGCAGATTGCAGATTTTTACAAAGTGAAGTTGATCATTTATTAAAACAAGGATATCTTACCGAGCTATTCAGTGAGAAAGGCAAGCAAGCTTATATGAAGAACAGGCAGGAACCTCCAAAACCCCCTTCTCCCAAAAGAACCATTAACGTTATAAGTGGGGGTGAAGACATCAATGGTGTATCATATACTGCAGCCAACAAAGTTTCCAAAGTAACTATTACCCAAGGGAAACAGGTGCGGCAGGTTCTGGAAGAAGACAATATTACATTCAATGATGCATATGCTGACGACATATTAACCCCTCATAACGATGCACTGGTAATATCTCTAATTGTGTTGATACTAATGTGAAACGAGTTTTGATTGATCCAGGTAGTTCCGTGAACATTATTTTGCTAAGAGTATTACGTGAGATGCAAGCTGAAGAAAGAATAATACTAAAGGCGCATACTCTATCTGGATTTGATAATTCCAGTGTCGTCATGAAAGGAGAGGTAACACTCACCACATTTGTTGAAGGGATCGTGAAGGATACAAAGTTCCAAGTAGTAGACATGGAAATGGCTTACAACATGATTCTTGGGAGACCATGGATCCACGAAATGGATGTTGTTCCTTCAAGCTTGCATCAGGTTATTAAGTTTCCTTCGCCATGGGGAATCTGCCAAATTCGTGGGGATCAACATACGTCCAGGGCTATCAACTCCGTTGCAGACACAAGCACGAGAAGTGAAGGTAAATAGCAATCATGGAAGGCAGTTAAGGACATCACAACACAAACCTCAATTGAACAAGGACAGACAGATGTAGATTCAAGGCCTGACACCATTCAAGAACCAGAAGAGAATGAAAATATCAAAACAACAATATATGAATTAGAGCATGTCGTGTTATATACTTGATGGCCTGATAAAAAAGTCTATGTTGGAGCTAATCTTGACCAAGGAATGAAAGGTAAGTTAATTGAATTTTTGAAAACTAATATGGATTGCTTTGCTTGGTCCCACTCAGACATGACTGGAATTCCACCGGAGGTGATGACTCATAAACTAAATGAAGATCCATCATATCCTCCTGTGAAGCAAAAGAAGAGAAAGCAAGGATCTTTCAATAATCAGGTGATTCAAGAAGAAGCCCAAAAAATGTTAAAAATTGGTTCCATTCGAGAGGTAAAGTATCCTAATTGGTTAGCTAACACTGTTGTGGTTCCGAAGAAAAATGGTAAGTGGCGGGTCTGTGTAGATTATACAGATCTTAACAAAGCCTGCCCTAAAGATTCTTTTCCGCTACCTCATATAGATCAATTGATTGATGCAACTGCAAGTCACGAATTACTAAGTTTTCTAGATGCATATTCAGGTTATAATCAGATTAAAATGGATCCGGGAGATGAAGAAAAAACTTCGTTCATAACAGACAGAGGGACTTACTGTTATAAAGTAATGCCCTTTGGTCTAAAAAATGCAGGGGCAACGTATCAGAGGTTAGTAACCAAAATGTTTCAGGAATATTTAGGAAAGACTATGGAGGTATATATAGATGATATGCTTGTTAAAACTCAATACTCGAAAGATCACATATCACACTTATCTGACACATTTTCAATTTTGCGCAAATTTAATATGAAGTTAAATCCCGAAAAATGTGCATTTGGTGTTGCATCAGGTAAGTTTTTGGGTTTTCTCATTTCTAACCGTGGAATTGAAGTAAACCCTTCACAGATTAAAGCCATTGAGGAAATCCCTGATATACTTTCAAACAAAGAAGAAGTTCAAAGATTAACAGGGAGAATTGCGACTATGGGAAGATTCATATCAAAATCATCAGAGAAGTGTTTCAAATTCTTCTCAGCTCTAAAGAAGCAGGATCATTTTGAATGGAATGAGGAATGTCAACAAGCACTTAGGAATTTGAAAACTTACTTATCAAATCCACCTTTATTGGCAAAACCAAAGGCTGGGGAAAAGCTACTCATCTACCTCGCTATTTCGGAAGTGGCGGTAAGCGCTGTTTTGGTCCGAGAAGAGCAAGGTAAACAATCCCCTATCTATTACGTAAGTAAATCTTTGTTAGATGCAGTGACGAGGTATCCTCAATTACAAAAACTTGCCCTTGCATTAATCATGGCATCTAGAAAGTTAAGACCTTATTTTCAGTGTCATCCTATTATTGTGGTAACTACCTACCCTTTACGTAACATATTACATAAGCATAAGTTATCAGATAGGTGAGCTAAGTGGGCAATAGAGTTAAGTGAATACGAAATTGCATACCAACCTAGAACTGCTATAAAATCACAAGTATTAGCAGATTTCGTGGCTGATTTTAGTTATGGAATACAGTTAGAAGCAGAGAAAGAATTGCAGGTGTTCAATGGAGCTAACCCAAGAACTTGGACTTTATTCACTGATGGCTCATCTAATGTGAGAGAAGCAGGTTTGGGAGTGTATTGGTACCACCTATGGGTGAAACCATTCGACAAGCTATCAAATATCATTCCATAACTAACAACGGGACAAAATATGAAGCTATGATTGCAGGTTTAGAATTGGCAAGGGAGCTTGGAATAAATCAGATTATAATCAAAAGTGATTCACAACTCGTAGTTAATCAAATGCTGGGGACTTATACAGCCAGGGAAGCAAGGATGCAGCAGTATTTGGAGAAAGTACGGGAATTGATAAAACAATTTCAAGATTGGAAAATTAGATAAATACCCAGGGACGAAAATCTTGAAGCAGACGCCCTAGCTAATCTCACATCTGCGGTCGACGTGGCAAACGATGCAAATGCCTTAGTGATACATTTATTTCATTTAGTTCTTGATCCTGATGTTAACGAGGTAAATTTTAATAATTTAACTTGGGATTGGAGGAATGAAATTGTTGCTTTTTTGCAGTACGGAACCGTTCCTGATGACAAGAAAAAGGCTCTTGCGCTTCGAAGAAAAGATGCTCGGTACTGCTTAAAACAAGGCAATTTATATCGTAAAATATTCGGTGGTTCATTAGCAAGATGTCTTGGACCTTCGCAAACAGAGTATGTAATGAGAGAAGTACACGAGGGTCATTGCGGGAATCACGCAGGTGGAAGATCACTGGTAAGAACCTTGATTTGTACAGGTTATTACTGGCCTAAAATGGAAGAGGAGGCAGAAAGTTTCGTTGCCAAATGTGATAAATGCCAAATGTACGATAACAATATGCATAGACCTGCGAAATTGTTACATCTGTTCATTGCACTATGGCCATTTATGAAATGGGGAATGGATATTGTGGGTCCATTACTGCAAGCAAAAGGGCAGGTAAAATTTTTGCTTGTTCTCACTGATTATTTTACTAAATGGGTAGAGGCAGGCACCTTCAAATAGGTGCGAGAAAAGGAAGTTAGAGATTTTATTTGGAAAAATATCATATGTCGATTCGGCGTACCAAAGGAGATCGTATGTGATAACGACCCTCAATTAATTGGAGCTCAGATCACAAAATTTTTTCAAAGCTGGCAAATTAAAAGGATTACGTCGACACCATACCATCCAGTGGGTAATGGGCAGGCAGAGTCAACAAACAAAATTATCATTAACAATTTGAAGAAGCGTTTACAAGAAGCAAAAGGTAACTGGCCTGAAGTATTACCTGGGGTTTTATGGGCATATCGAACAGCTGTTAAAACAAGTACGGGCGAAACACCATTCTCGTTGGTTTACGAAGCCGAAGCCTTGATTCTAGTTGAGATAGGAGAGCCGAGCACATGGTTCATGCAAGCAATGGAGGAGTCTAATAGCGAAGAGATGCGGTTCAATCTTGATTTACTCGAGGGAAGAAGAGAAGCTACATTAATAAGGATGGCAGCACAAAAGCAAGTCATTGAACGATATTACAACCGAAAAGCGCGCCTCAGATTCTTCAAATTGGGGACTTCGTGCTTAAAAAGATCTTTCAATCTACAAAGGTAACTAACTCAGGGAAATTAAGTCCAACATGGGAAGGACCCTACAGAATTCGTGATGTTGCAGGAAAGGGAGCATATGAACTGGAAACAATGGATTGCAAGATACTGCCTTCACATTGGAATGTTGTTCATTTGAAGAGATACTATTTCTAAGGAAAACCCACGGTCAGGTATAACCATTTTAAATTTTATTTTTGAATTATTAATTTTACTAACGATTTTAGATGATAGGCCAAAAGCTAGACCGTACTAAATGATGAGTCACGACCTGTAAGGCACACAGAGTAACCTAAAATTCCTGGCCTAGGGTTACAATTATTCTGATAGAAACGAAAACGGGTTATGCAGTCTTCATCTATAATCGTCCCTCCGAGTCCCGTATGTTTTTTCTTTTCAGGAAAAGGACCAAGATGAGAGAAACAAACAAGTGCTCGAGGCTTCAAACTTCAACGCTCAAACACTTGGGGGACTACATAATATACACAGACATATGTGTAAAAATCAAGCAAAGATTTGAGGAAAAAATCAAGCTTAGAAGAAACAAGTGCAGAGCAAAAGTTACGAAGTTACGACATTTATAACATTCACCATAGTGTTCTTTCCCATTAAGACAATGAAGAGCTATGGCATTCATCATAGTGTTCTTTCTCATGAGAACAATGGAGTCACTTCTCAAACCCTTCCTAATACATGGAGTTAGGGGTAATAACTATGTACTGAAACGGGTTATAAGGAAAAGCCTTGTGTGTATTATTTTTTTTTTTGTAAAAATCTGTTACAAGAAAAAGAGTTACGAGAATGCTATAGATGTAATCCAAATACATGTAAAGTATTATTCAAAAACTTGTCAAGGTTCATAAATAAAAACATGTCAAAGTTATTTCAAACAAAACATGTGTGTTCCTATTCCTTTCATCGTATTATAACACCATTATGAAGTTGAGACGTCTTCTTCATTAAGTGTCGAAAATATAAAAGGGCTCTCTTTTATAAAACTCATGTTATTAAGTCATGAGATTAATCATAGAGAATTTTCAAGGGATAAAAAATAAGCTATTCTTTAATTCCTTAAAAATAAAAGGCAAGAATAGAACGAATAGAAGTAATAAAAACTTCTTAATATATTTAAAATCTAAAGACAAAGTATAAACTTAGTCATCAAAATTGTTTTGTATAGATGCCCCATAATAAGAACTGGGGACTTTTTCCTTCTAAAAAATCTTTAAAAACAAACTAAGGGTTTGATCATTATCTTCCAAAAACAAAAAAAAACAAAAAACCAAGTTAAGTTATAAAAACTGGTCACTGGGAGGCAGGAGCATCAGAAGTAACGGTGCCAACATCAGAAGGAGCAGCCACAAGAACGGTGTCAACTTGACTTGAAACAACAGGCTCGATGAGGTGAACAAGAGTCACGGAAGCTTCACCTTCGGGATCTTGATCCACGGTAGCTTCAACTTCAGGAATTTGAGCCAAGGCTACATCAGTTTCGGGAGCTTCAGCCACGGGAGCCTCAATTGCGGGAGATGGAAAGTCCAGTGGTTGTTGAGCCTTCTCAATAGTCTCCATGACTTTAGCCAATTCTGACTCTAAATAAAAGTTCTCTTGGCTAGCCTCGGTTAAGGCATCACGACGAGAGTTCAGAAAAGTCCAACTTACCTCAACAACCATTTTATCCTCGAGAAGCTCGTAGTCTCTTTCCCAAACAACAATTTCACTTTTGAGTTCTTTATTTTCAGCCAGGGTGGAATTGAAGGAGATTTGAAGAGAGGCATTGGAACTTTCCAAAGCATGGATTTTATCAGTAGAGGCCCTCAAGTCCATTTGAGTTTGAGTCAAGATCTGTGCAAGATTCTTTTCATAAACCTCCTTTTGACTCAGAAGTGCTTTCAACTCTTTAATCTCCTCATCTGCCTTAGATAGCTGATCTAAGAAAGAAGACTCAAGGCATTCTTTGTCCTTCTCTGCTTGGCTTGAAGAAGCCTTGGACACTGCCAATTCCAAAGTCAATGCACGCACCTGCTGCTCCAGGTTACTCCTATTCTCTTGCATATCTTCAATGGCAATTTGTGCACTATCAAATTGCCCTTTCCAGTTAGCCACTTCTAGTTGAGCTTCACGAGTCACTTTCTCGGCCTCAAGAATTATTTTCTCAGAGTCACAGACCACCTTTTCTAAAAGAGAAATTTTGCCCATCAACTCTGTACCAATGAGGTTGGCCGGAAAATAATAAAGAAGGAAAGTAAAAATCCAAGAGTAAAAAGAAAAAGAAAATTTTTTAAATAAAGGAGGAAAATACCTTCAAAGTAGCATGAACAATGTCGTTCATCAAAGTCAAGCAGCTATGGCTATTCATCTTCTCTTTTTTCAATTGAGCTAATTAAAGGCTCAAGCCAAACGTCTGCCTGACCAGATTTTCTCAAAAGGCTGCTATTGGCGGGAACTTCAATAGTCACGCTCCTCATGACAGTAGTTCTGCTCGTAGAACCAACTTCAGTATGATGAACAATAGGAGGGGGAATAACCAAAGGAGGAGCCGGAGAAGAGGTGAATGCAGTAGAAGAAGGAACGGAAATAACTGGGGCCGGTAAAGAAGGAATCACAGGCACGGGTGATGAAAAAGTCGATAAAGGTACTTTATCTAAAACAAGCCCGAGATCACCACTATCAAAACCACTAGCAAAAAGTTGGTCAGTGGATTCACGAGTATCTTGGGGGGTAACATCGTCATCAGAGACGAGATGAACAGGCTCGGCAGAAGAGGCACGGGGAGAGACTTCAGCCTCATCATCGAACATAACACGTCTCTTAGCCCTTAGCCTTTATCAAAGAGCCATTTTTATCTTCCTCCTCGGAATCTTCTTCAGCGGTTTTCCTCTTCACAAGTATGTCCTGAGCTTTCCTTAAAGTGAGTTGAGCTCCTGTAGAGGTTCGAGAGGCCGCAACTGCTTCGGCAGAAATGCCTCGAATTAAAAATCCTGACAAAAAGAAGGATGAAAATTAAGGCAATAGATAGAAGATTTTACACACGAGAAAATATAAAAAAAAACTCTTACCATGAGTTTTCACTTTCCAACCGTACTGATTGGAGATAGATTTCTAGGACCTGGCCTCCATAGGCTCGGCCTTCAATAATTTGTCTACCTAACCACGAAAGTTGGGAACTTTATCCACAACTCCTATGATTGCTACAAAAAGGAGAGGGAGTGAAAATTAAAAAAATATCAAAATTGAAAGAAAAAGGTACGAGAAGAATAAAAGACTTACGTGCAAAATTTCATTTCTCGGGAAAAGGAACGTTTTCTTCACCCACTAAACCAACAGTGGGGGCAGCAACGAATCGAGCATACCAGCCACGATCTTTATCACCTTCTGGGCTTAATAAAACCCTTTTACCTATAGCTACTAAAGTAAAAGCACCGATGCGATAGAGCCTGGGGGAGTAAAGATGACTTAGATGAGGAAAAGTAAAATCAACACCCGCCTTGTTTGATAAATGTCTTAAGCAAGCCACAACTCTCCAAATGAGTGGGCCGATATGTGCTGAACAAACTTGGAAAAAATGGCAAAAATCAAGAATTACTGGATCAATGGCTGGTTTAAATCCTAGAGTAAAGGGATAAGTATAAACGAAAGAAAAATCAGTCATATAAGAAGTAATTCTTTAATTTGGATTAGGAACAACAATTGGGAAGTCACTATTCAATGACAGTCGTTACAAACTATGGGGGTTAAAACCTCTGTAATCATGGTAGGGTAGGTATCGACACGACTCAACTCAGAAACTTGTTTTTGAAGTGATTCTCTGTCATGGGTAAAAGATAAGTCGCTAGGAACTATCTCTTCTATCAAAGGTTCTTGTAAATGTTCAGAAATTTCTTTACCCTTAGAAGATGATTTCTGAGTAAAAGAACCTCTAATTCTAGAGGGAGTACCAGAACTAGAGGAAGGTATAGAAGAACCAGCAGAAGAACTGCCGCCGCGGGCAAACCCTAAACTACGGAGTCTACCACCCCTACCCCTTCTATGTCTACAGGGGCATTGGGGAAGTTATCCGAGATAGGAACTCTTATAGGGTTAGGATTTGAAAAAGACATGATGAAGAAGGTCGAATTAAGGAAGAAGTGAACAGTATCGAAGAATAAAGTATTCAATAAAATTTTATGAAGAAGAGGATAAGAGAAAAAGGTTATATTTATGCGAGAAAACGACCGTCAAAGGCAAGAAGTGTAATGATGGAAAGCCTATAATAAAGGCAACTAGCTCTTCGTGAATAGTGGATCTGTAAAAGCCTTGAAAAAAGGCTGCAAAACTGCAGAGCCGATGGGAGAATGACACGTGTATAGAGCATTTAATAGAAGAGACAATTGAAGCGTCAATGTTGTCATAGCATTAATGATGACATAAATTCCCTTTTTAATGAAATCCACTTCCCAAATATTTAATTGATAAATAAATGGAAAGTGGGGGGATTATCTGTATTGGGAAAAATTGAGTTTGCATATTGGAGGTGACGTGTCATGACACATGGATTAGTCAAATGGTCAAAGAGTTATAATTAGCCAAAAGGCACGAGCAACAATAGATACGAGAGAAGGTGATGAAAGAGGCACGGGCAGTTATTCAAATAGTTCGGCGCCCGTATCTATTTAAGTCATTTAAAGCTCAAAGATCAAGAAGAATCAAGGAAATGAATCTGACAACGCATGAGAGTCCAAATTCAGTATTTAACATATATTAAATACTGAGTACGTTAAGAATTTGTATTTAATATAAATAATTGAGTAACGTTTCTTTTATTGTCATTTATTACCCATAATTGCCTTATTAAGACAAAGGCAATACATATATCTCCAAAAAAACCATTATAAAAGGGAGAATGCTGAACATTTGTAAGGACAGAGAATACTATTGGAATATACTAATTTACTTTGCTTTCTTCTGATCATCTTGTTGTTGTTGAAAGTCAATTTCTTTTATACATTCTTTTGATTATCAGTAACCCGTGTTCTTCTAAATTCTAGCTTTGACTAAAATTCTATTTTTTGGTTAAACAAAAAGGAAATCTATCTGCACTTATATGGCAAAGACCGGTATATTGTAACAAAATTTGGAGTCCACTATATTTGATTTGTATAGTGTAAATAAGTGCAATTTTACATTTACCAAGTTAAGGAAAACCTTTTTCTTAATTCGATATATATCACAGTGTAGTAAAAAAATAATTGGGTAAGAAAGATTTGACTGAAACTGTAGTTATGAGAATATATACTGATATTCGAACTTGTATATGCTGGTTAAAGTTTGACTGATGACTGTGTTTTTTGAGTTTAAAGAAAAAAATGCATGACATACAATATGTTCGTAATTGTATTTCTTTATGACTTCATTCTATGAATATTCATTGCATTTACATGTTCCAAAAATAATAGCATTTCCACGCTCCTTTATATTTACCGTATTTTTCAATATACATTTTCTTATGAAAATATATATTTAATATTCTTCGCGCAACGCGCTAGTATGGATACTAGTTTATATAAAGGGAGAAAGATATGGCCCTTCTCATTCCTCGTCGTCTTCCCCGACAGAGCCCCCATTTGCTCCACATTCAATTCTCCATTTCCTCTGTCAAAAAATGAAGTTGGCATGGGAGGCCAACCTCCATTGTTGGTCGACCTTGAGATGCCATAAAGAGAAGAATAAGAAGATTCTAGAAAGGGAGAAATTGAGGATTCTTTTCTATATATTGTAATTGCTGAAAGACAGTACATATATACACGTGTGTGAAACAATCATAGCTAATGACTATACTACCCTTCTATGACTAACTAACTAACTATTAAATACAATACACTGACATACTACAAAAATACATTAACCTCAATACCCCCCCTCAAGTTGGAGGTGAGGAGTTCACTGCCAACTTGTGTAGAAGGTCTGAATGTTTGATTCCTGTGAGAGCCTTTGTTAGAATATCAGCTAATTGATCATGAGTGGAAATGTGATGAAGCGTAATCAGACCATCGTGTAGTTTATCTCGCACAAAATGACAATCAACCTCTATGTGCTTTGTATAATGAGACAGTAGATAATGAGACAGTAGTTTGCTTTTTTGACTTCCAACTGATGGGGCTACCTCCAAAGAGCACTAGATACCCACTTACAGATCTCCTTGAGTCAGGACATGCTGCCCAGTCTGAATCACAGTAGGCTATGATCTTTTAGGAAGGATCATTGGACAGAAAAATGCCCAGAGTAGGGTCTTTCTTTATATACCTGAGTACATGTATAGCAGCTTTCAAGTGAGGCTCTCTTGGTGCCTGCATGAATTGACTTAGGTGTTGTACACTGTATGCAATGTCTAGCCTTGTGTTTGTGAGAAAGTTGAGCTTTCCAACTAGCTTTCTATAGTAGTATGGATCAGACATCAAAGGGCCCTCTTCAGCTTTCAGCTTGGCTAATGAATCCCGTGGAGATGAAACAGCAGAATACCCCATGCAATCATATTCTTTCAAAAGATTAGTGGTGAACTTCCTTTGGGAGATCAACACTCCATCATCTTTGTAAAGCATCTCTAGCCCCAAAAAGTAATGTAATTTGCCCAAGTCCTTTATTTTGAACTGATTGTGTAGGTAAGTCTTCAGTTCTTTAATTTCCTCAAGATTGGTTCCAATAAGGATCACACATCAACATATACAGCTACAAACACTGATGACTCACCTTGCTTTTTGTAGAACAAGGAGTAATCATTCGTTGAATGCCTAAAACCTTTAGAATACAGGGATTCTGCTAGCTTGTCATACCACTGTCTACTGGCTTGCTTAAGACCATATAAGGACTTCCTTAATCTGCACACAAGTTGTGTGTCCTCTACCTTCAGACCCTGTGGAATCTCCATGTATACCTCCTCATGCAAGTCTCCATGCAGGAATGCATTGTTGATATCCAGTTGATAGAGGTCCCATCCTTTCTTCACTGCAATGCTAATCAGGGCTCTAACAGTGGTCATCTTCACCACTGGGGAGAAAGTTTCTGTGTAGTCAATCCCAGCTTCTTGTGTGTATCCCTTTACCACAAGCCTTGCCTTGTATCTTTCCATACTACCATCTGCTTTGCGCTTTATCTTGTACACCCACTTGCACCCTATGACATTCTTTCTTGCAGGCAACTTAACTAGATCCCAAGTATGGTTAGCATATAAGGCTTCAAATTCTTGTGTCATTGCTACTTGCCAGGCAGGATTCAAGGTTGCCTCCTCATAAGAGTATGGTTCACAATCATGTGATATGTTCTTAATTAATTCCTAACTATCATGGCTCAATGTATTAAAAAATACAGAATGGTGATTTGAGAAAAGGGCAGTTAATGAATTATGAGGTGACTGGTGTTCAGGATTTGTGGTGTTGTTCAAGTGACTGTTTGTCTGCAAGTTTGGTAGTGTATAGATATAGTTTTTGAGGTGTGAGGGTGTGCTAAGGGTCCTGCTTGACCTTCTGTGGTAATTGGTTGCTTGATCAACAATAGGTTCCATGTCATGTGGTGTTTGGTTGGATGGTGTTATATGTAATTCTGGGTGCACTTCAGGTGAGGTATTTGGTTCTGGATTTTGATTTTTCATATGGAGTGTGATTTGGTATATCTGTAGAGTGTGACAGATGATTATTATCTGGTGTATCAGATATGGGACTTTCAGTGACAGAATCTGGTGCATCCCTATCATGGTAGCAATGACAGTCAAATGAATTTACTGTGGAATAGGGACAAGAGTAATTGTGATTTATCATGTGCAACACAGAAGGGAAGGAAAAGTGTTTAGGAGAAGTGGCAAAAGGAAAAATGTTTTCATGAAATATAACATCTCTGGACACATGTACCTTCTTTGTGGCTAAATTGAAAACTCTATATCCTTTGGTTCCAAAGGGATACCCTACAAATACATGAGGAGTAGCTCTAGGTTCAAATTTGTCTTTGTGAGTTTTGAGTATAGTGGCATAACACATGCAACCAAAGTTTCTAAGGTGTGAGTAGGTTGGTTTTCTGTTATAAAGGAGTTCAAATGGGCATTTGTTGTTAAGAATTGAAGAAGGCAATCTATTTATCAAATATGTAGCAGTCAGAATACACTCTCCCCAGTATTTCATTGGTAATTTGGATTGATAAAGTAAGGCTCTGGCTGTTTCTAATAAGTACTTGTACTTTCTCTTAACCACACCATTTTGTTGTGGTGTATATGGGCAAGTTTTCTGATAGATTATACCCTTTTCTTGGAAATATAACATGGCTTCATTGTTCATAAATTCCAGCCTATTGTCTGACCTAACAGCCTTGACTGATGCATTGAACTGGTTTTCAATCATGGAAATAAGGGATTTGATGGCTTGGAGAGTGTTACTTTTACTACTCAAGAGATGAGTCCAGGTTGATCTACTAAAATCATCTACCACTGCAAGGAAGTATTTGTAATTGTCATAAGTTGTTATGTGATAGGGACCCCATAGGTCTATATGCAAGAGATCAAATATTTTGGTGGTAGATGATGTTTTTTGACTGAAGGGTAGTCTTGTCTGCCTTGCCATGGGACAGACATGGCAAGTGAATGGCTGTTTGTGGGAAAGTTCAACGGGTATAGTGGAAATAGTTCTCATTTTCACAAAAGGTACATGACCTAGTCTGTTATGCCATAGATGTTCATTATTATCTTTATGAGATGATAAGGATAACAGAAGAGAAATCTCATCAGAGGAAAAGTCAGTTTTATTGCTTGAGTGAAGGGTATTTACATTGACATTGACATTGTTGTGTGACTGAGATGACTTATTTACACTTGACAAGGACTTCATAGGTGAATTGTGACTCTTTCCTGTATATACAACATCAGTCAATGCAGGAAAATAAGGATGAGAACAAAGGTTCACAGAAACAGAAAAAGAACCAGATTCTGAACATCCATGACACTCAGGGCAAAGGAAGTACAATCCACTTCTTGCCTTACCAATCTCCAGAGGCCTCTTCATTGAAGGGGCCTGCATCATACAAAGGTATTTGCTGAAGTTAACTATGCAATTGAGATAATCAGTTAAGGAATGAATAGAGATAAGGTTGTACTTGAAAGTGGGTACATAGAGAACTCTAACTAAAGTTAACATAGGACCAAGGAATGCATCTCCAATCTCTGTCACTTTCATTCTATATCTATTTGGTAGGGTGACCAGGAAAGGATAGGGTAAGGTTCTGACATTTTTTAAAAAGGACTTTCTATATGTCATGTGATTTGAGGCTCCACTATCTAATATCCATAGGTCAGCAATTGATTTAGAACATCTACACACAGTTGTTTCAGCAATCTCATTATAAGTGGAACAAGCTAGAATACATGCAAAGTTTACAGCTCCACAAGTCATGTTGTTGTCGAGGCCCTCTCATGTGTTTCTCCAAGGAAATTTCTCCAGTAGGCTAAGCAATTGATTATACTGCTCCTTTGTCAAGCTCTGAAGTCCCTGGCTTTGATTTCCTTCTTCCATTTCCTCAGAATCTACATGAACATTTGCAGCAGATGCGACATTTCTCCCCTTTGTGAATTTGAAGTCTTGTGGAAATTCATGAATTCTATAGCAATTGTCCCTGGTGTGTCCTGGATTTTTGCAATAGTCGCAGAACATCCGACCCCTAGGAGGTGGGTAACTTGATTTGTTAGAATTGTGTGAGTTTGCCCCAACATTGCCTCCCCTCTGATTGTAGTTTGTTCTGAACTTGGCATTTCCAGGTCCATTTGCATTTAATGAAGTTGATTCCATAACTAATTTGTTGTTCGGCCTAACCTCTCTCTGTTTTTCCTTCTGGATCAGGATAGAGAAAGCCTGAGCTATGTTTGGTAATGGATTCATCATCAATATACTACCTCTCACAACTGTATAAACCTCATTCAGGCCCATCAGGAACTGAATCATCCTACGATCCTGCTCAGCCTTATGCATATTCGCTTTTGCACCATAAGTGCATTGACAATTGCACTGTGTATGTGCATTCAAGGTGTTCAATTCTTCCAAAAGTCGTTTCATTTTTGTGTAGTACCCTGTGATATCCAAAGTCCCTTGACTAAGATCATTAATTTCTTTCTGCAGTTGATACAGCTTCGCTCCATTAGTCTGATCATACCTATCCTCCAGTTCCTGCCACAATTCCTTAGCATCATTGACATATTGCAAGCTGTCAGCTAGATCCTTCGAGAGTGAGTTCAAAATCCACGATGTAACCATATCATCGCAACGAGCCCACTGGTCGTAGATCGCTTCATCGATATTAGGTTTCTTACACTTTCCATTGACGAATCCGACTTTGTTCTTTACTGACAAAGCCCTAAGAACTCCTCTTCTCCAGGATCTATATCCGGTTCCGTCGAAAACAACAGGAACTAGTGTTTGTCACACCTCCTTTTTCCGGCACCGCTAGGGTACAAGGAGTTTTTCCAATTAAAGGACAATCGAAATGAGATTTGTTTATTTATTTCAGAGTCGCCACTTGGTAGATTTTAGGATGTCCCAAGTCACCAATTTAATCCCGAATCGAGGAAAAGAATGACTCTGTATTACAGTCCGCGAACCAGAAATCCGGATAAGGAATTCTGTTAACCCGAGAGAAGGTGTTAGGCATTCCCGAGTTCCGTGGTTCTAGCACGGTCGCTCAACTGTCATATTCGGCTTGTTTATCTGATTTTATATACAATTATTAGCTTATGTGCAGATTTTAACTCTTTATGTGCAGATTTTAACTCTTTACCGCTTTCATTATTATTATTATTATTTTACAGGGAATTGCAACGTTGTGAAAATGTATTTCGAACCGCGCCACAATCAATGTACCCGTGATCGTCGACACACTTTGACTCCGTTGAGATGTGGATTTGGGTCACATAAATGTGCACCCGAGTTTAAGAAGATTAAATTATTAAAGGCGCGCCTAAAGCGACTAGCGTATCATTTACTTTGGGTAGGGCCGTGAAATTTTGTTAAACGGTACATCCCGAAGTCTAAGCAATTTTAAAGAAAATATTTACTGAGGGCCCCGCAAATTTGTATTTTTTATTCGGCGAGGCTCATCTCATTCTTATTTTTTAAAAGGAATTTGCAACGTCATGGACACGCATCTCGAACCACGTCACAATCAATGTACCCGTGATTAGAGACACATTTCGACTCTGCTGAGATTTGGATTTGGGCCACATAAATGTGCACCCGAGTTTAAGAAAGTAAGATTAATTAAGACGCGCCCAAAAGAAACTAGCGTGTTGTTATTTTGGGTAAGGCCGTGGAGTTCGCTAAGCGGCCTATCCTGAGTTCTAAGTAATTAACACATACATTTTGTGAGGGCCCCGCAATTTGCATTTTTATTTGGCGAGGCTCGTCTCATTTTTTTTTTTTAAAAAAATTTAAAAAAAAAAGATAATCTTAGACTGACTACATTTTTTCTATTAAGTTTAGTCTCTAAAATAAAGAAAGAAAATCCTAATTAATTAGGAGTTAGAAAAATTAAGAACATGTAACATACTAATTGCTAAATTAGAACCAATATTAAATGAAAGAATTTTAAAGAAAAAAAATCGAAATTATAAATAAAATAAGAAATTCGACAACTAATATTCAAAAGAAATCAAATATAGCTAGATTGAAGCTCGCATTGTTATATATAAAAAAACAACTATTGGAATTAATTATTCATAACCATTTGAAACTAGATTTAACCACAATTACTAAAGCTTATTAGAAAGATTATTAAACTTAAACATTATCTAGTCTTGTTTGGCTTTAACTAAATTTAACTATCCATTCATGATTGACCTACCGTTGACCATATTAAAACTTTCATAGCTAGTGAATTAACCCATTTTGCCAAGCTGATTCACTAAAGACCAACTTATGTTATTTTTCTCTTATTCCAATTATTAAACAGTAATACATGAAATAGCCTAAATACAATCAGTAAAAGAAACGAAGAAAAAGCGAAATTAAAACTTCAAAGTTCCATTCTTCATGTATTCATGCTTTCACATTTTTCAGCTTGCAATAGCTAGTATTACAGTCGTGTACCTGGTATTGGAAACAAAAGAAGATGAAGATGAGAATCAGCAGCAGTAGTAACAATACAACACAACAACAACAGCCCAACAACAGTAACAACCCAGGAACAGAGTTTTGCAAACCGGTGGAGTAGTAATCCCAAAACAAGAAGCTTCAAGCTTCGATGAAACAACAACAATTAATGCTGATTTCAAACAATGAAGGAAAGTAGAAGATTTTTTTTTCAGTCTTTGTTCTCTCCTTTAGTTTTGAAATTTCTCTCCCAAAATTCTTCCAAAAATCTCCCTTTGCTGGAAATTCTTCCCCTTTCATTCAATCCCCTCATCCCCTTTTATATACAAAGCAAGACCCAATCTTCTTCCACTATGTGCATCATTTAACTTTTATTATTACCCACACTTTTACTTTAGTAAAAGTAGTCAACATGGGCCCCCCGTGTTCCCTCTTTTTGAAAAGTAGTCAAAGTGGGGCCCCATGTTTCCTCTTTTTGAAAAGTAGTCAAAATGGGCCCCCTTGTTCCCTCTTTTTGAAAAGAAGACATCATTATCCACCTTTTCCTTTTTGCTTTTATCATTACGTCTGGTCCCCACCATAATTAAATAACCTGTAATTGGTTAATTCCCGTTTTACCCCCTAAAACTACTGTTACGCCCCAATTCAAAATCTGTTTAAACTAAGAAGTTAAAATTAAATTACCAGCTATAACCAATCCTTAATCCAGTTCAATCAACAAATTCAAACTTAAACGATGAACAACAAAGCAACAATCGGAATTATTTTGACTGAACAATATTTTTAACAACAAACCTATTTTCAGATTCAACAACAATAACAAACAAGTATATTCAAATCATTGAGCTCAAATTCAAATTAAATTTAAACAAAACAAATAAACAGATTCAAATCACTAAACTCAAATAATCAATTGATCTTCAAATTAAATCCAACAACATTACAACCAAGATGAATGATTCAAACTAAATCAAAAACTAAGGACCAACACATAAACACTCACATTAAATCACTTGATGAAAAACTAACAAGCTTCAAACAATAAAATGAACACGAATTAAATCTAAATTAAACAACAAAGATGAATGATTCAAACGATTAAACTAACACATTTCTATATTAAAACTAAATCCTTTTAAATTAATAAAACAAACTGAAGAAATAATTAATTGAACTTCAACTTAAATCTAACAACATTACAATTAAACTAACAATTTCTACCTAAAACATAAACGAAATAAATAAATAAAACAAACTCAAGAAAAATAAAAAAAATGATAAATACGAATTGGTTAAACCAACTAACCGGATCGGAACAACGACGAACTCGAACGGAAATGGAAAACTTGAACCAAGACTGCCAAAAACCTAACGGATTTTGACTTCAACGACAACCCACCTTCTCTTTTAACCTCGACGAACTCAGAACGACAAACGACTGCGTATGAACTGTTTCGACAACCCCAACCAAAGCTTCGAACAAATGACGATGCTATTCCGTGGATATAGCAGAAGCGACGTTACTGGATGCTACTGGACGACGATGGTCATTTGGACGTGACGACGACGAAGAAACCGGTGAAGCTAGCTGAAACTTGACGATGGTTCGACGCTCGTGGAAGAAGATGAAGCTGGAGCAGAAGAAGCAGCAGTCATGGGAGGTTGGAGCTCGACGGACTATGTTTGTTCAACAGATGGTCGTTTGGGTGGACGTTCATGGTTGGACGTGGAGGTTTCTTGGTGGAGCAACGTTCATGGAACGAAGAAGCAGATGATGGTGGTTTGGGCAGTGGTGAGCGTGTGTGTGTGTCGACGAAGAAGACGCGGAGGGCAGCCATGGATGAGCTTGGAGAAGCTGTGCGTGGTTGAAGACGATGGAGGGGGCAGCCATGGTTGTTTGGACGAAGCTGCAAGGGGCAGCCATGGGAGGTGGGGCTTGGAGCAGAAAGAGAGGAAGAAGAAGAAAGATGGGGGGCGGGTAGTTTAGGGTTTTTTGGTTTATTTTTTTTTTGTTTTGTTTTTGTTTTGTGAAAAATGAAAGAAAAAAATGAAAAGGGGGTTTGGGTCTTTTTGGGTTATGGACTGGGTCGACCCAGTTCGAAATGGACTGGGTCGTTTGGGAAGATTGGGTCTCTTTGGGCCTTGTGACTTGAATTTGAAGAAGAGCCCCATTCCGATTTTCTTTGTATTTTTGCTCTCTTTTCTTCTTTTATTTTTCTAAAACTAAATTCTAAAAATCCTTAAATTATTATTAAGTTATAAAAGCGCAAATTAACTCCCAATAACAATTAACACACAATTAAGTAATAATTAAGCATAAAATTGTACATTTGGACATTAAATGCTAAAAATGCAAAAGATGCCTATTTTTGTAATTTTTAATTTTTGTAAAACAAACTTAATTACTAACAATTGTAGACTTAAATCCTACATGCAAAATGCGACATATTTTTGTATTTTTTTATTAATTTAACCAATAAACACGCACAGAGAGAAATACAAATAATTATCAAAAATGCCACAAAAATTCTAAAATTGCACATAAAGGAAAATTATTTTATTTTGGATTTTTTGGGAGTAATTCTCTCATAGGGCAAAAATCATGTGCTTACAGCTGCCCCTCTTTGCCCGAAGACACGAAGGGTTTTCGTGCAAAGATAACGTGAGCGATTTTTGCCCATCCGAGTACTCCGTGTGAAGCATTTTTTGAAAAAGATTTAACCGAACCTTTGCTTCAAAGGTTTCCTATATATCCCTGGCTAAAGGGGAATCAGGTTAATGTAGTTCGGGAAGTTTTGGTAGCTGGGACTACCATGAGACTGCAATGTTACTGTTGTTGCATGTTATTACCACTGATTACCGATCTCATTGTTACACCGTGCTTAAAAGAAAACAAGAAGCTAGACTAAACTATAGTCTATGAATTACAAAATCTTACCTAGATCTTCAATCATGCTCTTGTGTCTCTTGTTGATTTGATGTCTTCAACTTGTTCTTGTTGCCTTACTTTCTTGTCGGCTTATGTTTCTTCCGGTGTTTTTCTTCCGAGAATTTGGGGATGACACTGGCCTTTTGCTTTTTCTGAATACCAGTTTTCATCATTTTGTTCGGTCTATTGGGGATATGGCCTCCTTCATTAAGCTTTTCGGTGGTTCCTCTGGGGATACGACTTTCTTCATCAGATTTGTTATACTGGGCATAATTTAATGTTCACAGGCCGCTTCTTTCAAGACGCGTCTTTCTTCCTTTTGACTCATGCGCTTGAACTTATGCTGGGACCTCTTGTTGCAACCTTCTGCTTCCCGGTGCTGGGGATTTTTATTGTTTCCTGCTGGGGATTCCTGTTGTAACCTTCTGCCTTCCGGAAGGGTCACTGATTTCAAGACCTGAAGTATAAGACTGAAAAGTATTCCTCTCGTTATATAGGTGGGCGCCTGAAACATGAAATGTAAAGAGTGAAAAGTATTCCTCTCATTATACAGGTGGGCGCCTGATACATAAAATGTAAAGACTGAAAAGTATTCCTCTCGTTATACAGGTGGGCGCCTGATTTTAACAACAACTTTGAAAAATAAAATGCCATTCCTTTCTTTAGGCTGGCGAGATTTCAACAACTTTTAAAAATAAAACGCCTTTCCTCTCTTCAGGCGGGCTCCTGACTTCAACAACATTTTTTAAAATAAAATGCCATTCCTTTCTTTAGGCTGGCGAGATTTCAACAACAACTTTTAAAAATAAAACGCCTTTCCTCTCTTCAGGCGGGCTCCTGACTTCAACAACTTTGAAAAATAAAACGCCTTTCCTCTCTTCAGGCGGGCTCCTGATTTCAACAACCCAAAATATCCTATTTTGAGGGTGGATGAACCCAAAATATCCTATTCGAGGGTGGATGAACCCAAAATATCCTATTCGAGGGCGGATGAACCCAAAATATCCTATTCGAGGGCAGATGAACCCAAAATATCCTATTCGAGGGCGGATGAACCCAAAATATCCTATTCGAGGGTGGATGAACCCAAAATATCCTATTCGAGGGCGGATGAACCCAAAATATCCTATTCGAGGGCGGATGAACCCAAAATATCCTATTCGAGGGCGGATGAACCCAAAATATCCTATTCGAGGGCGGATGAACCCAAAATATCCTATTCGAGGGTGGATGAACCCAAAATATCTTATTCGAGGGCGAATGAACCCAAAATATCCTATTCGAGGGCGGATTAATCCAAAATATCCTATTCGAGGGCGGATGAACCCAAAATATCCTATTTGAGGGCGGATGAACCCAACTAGGAAGTGCGTCTCCTATGAGTAAAACTTGTATGAACCAAGATCAGGAAGTGAGTCTCCTAGTGGTAAACTCTCATTTTTAGGAAGTGCGTCTCCTAAAGCAAAATATAACCTGAACGACCCAGACTACGAAATGCATTTTCTAGGGGTGAAACTTCAATGATTCAAACTAGGAAGTGCGTCTCCTACAAATGAACTTAAATGAACCAGACTAGGAAGTGCGTCTCCTAGGGGTGAAACTTAATTTAGGAAGTGCGTCTCCTATGCATGAAATTAAACTTAGGAAGTGCGTTTCCTAGCATGAAATTAAACTTAGGAAGTTCGTCTCCTAGGGGTAAAAATAAACTTAGGAAGTGCGTCTCCTAGGGGGTAGGAATAAACTTAGGAAATGCGTTTCCTATGGTGTAAAAATAAACTTAGGAAGTGCGTCTCCTATGGGTAAAACTAAACTTAGGAAGTGCGTCTCCTATTGGTAAAACTAAACTTAGGAAGTGCGTCTCCTATTGGTAAAACTAAACTTAGGAAGTGTGTCTCCTATGCGTGAACCATTTCCTTAAAAACTTGTGTTGTCTTCCCTCGTAACTGCTGGGGATAACACTATTGGGGAATTATTTACTTACCTGTTGGGGGATAAAATGTTATCAGCTGGGGATAACGTTGTCGAGGATAACACTGCTGGGGGATTCTGATTCCTTCAGAACTAATGCTTCACTCTTCGGAAGGCTGCTGGGAATGATACTGGCCTTTTGCTTTTTCCGAGCACAAGTTTCATCCTTTTGTTCTGTCCGCTGGGGAACAACTTCCTCCATTGAAACTTATTATGTTGGGGGCAATACTGGTTCAAAGACCACTTCCCTTGAGACTGGTGTTATCTTTATTCTTCCTCAAATGGGTACCTGACTTCCAGAAAATTTTCTAAATGGAAGGAAAATTTTCTGCCCTAGTTTGATAATCTCCCTTGTGGCATGCATTTCCGTCATCAATGCCATTTCCTTTACCTGTTTCAAATCAAACAAAATTTGTTAGTTTAAAACGCGGTGGTTGGTTGTGATACTCCTACTGGGATGGCTTTTCCCTTTCTCCTTCCCTGCTATGCGTTCCGAAACTTGTTGGGGATGATATTATTTGCTGGGGATAATCCCTTTCTGCTGGGGATATCCCTCTTCTTTTGTGGCATAGCTCGGAAACTGGCATTTCCCCGACCTTTTAGTCTCGTATGAATTTCCCAAATCATGCTCATTGTTCTCCTTGCTTTGTCCTTTCTTGATTTAGACCATTTGGATGTTCTAATCGGATCCGGTCTTGCATAATTGGAAAGCTGATGGCAGATTTTGAAGTCATTTCTCACTTGTTCTGACCAAACAGACTCTACTGGGGAATTTTTCTATGAAAGGAGAAAGATAAAAAGGAACAGAATAAAAGACAAAGGAAAAAGATGACTCTTTAACAAAAGAAACTATAAATAAAAACCTATCAAGTACAGATACCGACTCTAATGCTCATGACATGCACATGTGACTTATCCTCCGCCGTCAATCGTCTTTCAAGCTCTTCATTTGGCGATTCCCCATCTGATTCTCAATCTTATTCGACTTGTAGTGCCCGAAGGGTTTTCACTATCAAGCCTCTCTCATTTTGGTTTTTTTTTCCAGCTTTCATCGCCTTATGGTGTCCGTGAAGATTTTCACCGATAAGACTCTCTCATTTGTATCACTTTCCAGCTGGGGATTTGGAGTGTTGCCAATATGACTCTCTCTGATGGGGATTAGAGTCCTTTCTGCTGTGGATCAGAGTGTTATGTTCATCGGTAAGACTCTCATTTGTCTGACTTGGCATCTTTTGAAGACTGATCAGAAGGTCTTTCTTTGGACCGTAATGTGGGTTTTTGGATAGGCTAGAAAGAAAGGGTATTAAAGGCTCAAAAACAAATCAATTTGAGGTTCAAAATTATAACCTTCGGAACCATATTTGTTTACAACAAGCGCAACCCTTGCCCTAGTTTCTTGCTTGGGGATTATTTATTTTTGTTATACTACGTTACACTATGCACACTATGCACACTTATGCACACTATGCACCCTATGCACATTATCCACCCTATGACCGAGCCGTGAAGCGCCTACGTATCCTCTTTGAGGAATCAGGTCAAACGTAGTTCCCAATTCCTCTGTTTCTTCTGACTTTCTTTTGTTTTTTTGTTATCATTTTTCTTTTCTTCTTTTTCTTCATTTTTCTTTTGTCGTTTTGTTGATTTTTTTTTCTTTTTCTTTTTGTGTTTTTTTTTCTTATCTTATCTTTTTATGTTTGTGTTTCTACTTTTTGCTACTGATTCTGAAAGAGGGGTATGAAAGAAAACAAATAAGGCTCAAAGGGTTAACGAAGGAGAAAGTGTTCAGATAGCAGAATAAAATGCCTTCGTCATTCCAATCTTCAAAACACGCCAAGCACAAACAACACCATTAAATATTCGCCATATCTTCTGATTGTGTCAGGCTTGATAACCATGTGCATACATTTGCCTTTTTCTTTCGTCATTTTTAAAGCACTGTTGGACAATACTCTCACTCCCATTATCATGAAAGGCGAATCTTGCTTTTAACGGTTTTCTTTGTGTTTTACTTGCCCTAGTTCCGTATGACTCGAGCTCCGAATAATCTCAAACCGTCTTTCCTTTTAAATGTTCTGATCACCTCCCAATGGTTTTATGATTATCTTTTAAGATCAGACCCAAACTGTGTGCGCATGTCATGTCACCAGAATCGGCGCTGAACAAAAATGATAGAAGGACCAAACAAAAGATGATGGGAAATAATTAAAGACAGGATTTTGCATTAGATTATCGGTGAAATGGTTTGAATAACAAAACAAACGAAAACAAACCAGAATAAAATCCTAAAATAACCTGGCCAAAACTTAAACAAACCGCTATGACAAAATGGAAAGATAAGAAAGTTTGACACAAGACAATATCCGAATTACAACCCTAATAATCCGGAGAACAGAAACGACAACAAAATAAGCCACCAAAAGCTTCTCTCTTGCTAACCAAGGAACGAAGCGTCCTCCCATTTTATCAAAACTGGCATCTCAGCCACTGAGCTTCGCATCAGTATTGTCCAGACCATTGCCAACTTCAATATCATCAACCTTAGTCAACAAGTCCCAATCAGATTCGAGTGCTTCTATTATCAGGCCTGATCCCCGCAAAGTGTGCTTCTGGGTCTTGTATTTCCGGCTTACCACAAACCAACCACCTAACTTTCTTTGTGATTCAAAGCAAAACAGGTTAGAATGGACTCAGTCAGTCCTCATTATTAACAACATCTTTTTTTCTTTTTCTTTTTCTTTTTCATTTTTTTTCTTTTTCTTTTTTTTCCATTCTTTTTTTTTTTTGCTTTTTTGTTGTGGTCGAATCTTATGGAGAATGCCTACGTATCATGACCCCGCATAAATTAGACATTGCGTAGTTCAGACCAATAAAAGATAAGTAATAATAGAACAATTTTTTTTTGGAATTTTCGAATTTTCAAACTTGATTACCAAGTTTTAAAAACTGACCATACTAACAGATTTCGACGAAAAGATGACCTACAGACTTAAAAATCAAACAACCCACATACCCTGATTAAAAGAATTACAAACTCAAAGACAGACGGACACTTTCTTTTCCCTATTTGCTAATTTTAACCAAATGGTTGTTTTTGCAAACATGGCCCCCTCTTAATTCCATGAATTTTGAGGCCGGGAAGGATTGTTTTTTAAAAAAACTTTGTCCATTCTTTTACGAAAATAGCCTTTCGACGACTGAAAGATACTCTAAGGCTGTCTCGGCAAGAACGGCTTAAGATACTGCCGAAGCTGGCTCGACTTATTTTGACCAAAAATCTAAACGGTATTCACTTTGGCCACTGACTTTTTTTTTTAAAAATAAAAATAAAATAAAAGGCCAGGTTTTGCCAAGACGGCCTTTCAGCACTTTGGGGGCGAAGATTTTAAGGCTGCGTTAGCTAACCGGCCAAAAATCTACAAAATGACCAAAGGTGGCCGTTTATGCGAAGTCAGCCTTCCAACGTCCCTTTTCGCGAACATTCGACTATTTCTGGCAAAAACAGCATCACCAGCTTATTTACGAATCTTTTCTCCTTTTTTTTGAAAACAGAAAACTAGATATTTGCAAACACGGCCTTTCCGCGCATCGGGGACGAAGATTCTAAGGCTGTGTGGGTCAATCGACCGAAAATCTAAAAAATGACCAAAGGTGGCCGTTTATGCAAAGTCAGCCTTCCGGCGTCCTTTTCAGGAACATTTGGCTATGTTTGACATAAACGGCATCACCGGACGTATTCATGACATAAATTAAAATTGACATTTTTGCTATTTTAGAAAAGGGGAGGTTGGACCCAATGAGGATTGCCTACGTATCTCACATCCGGTGAGAATCAAACCCGCGTAGTTCGGAAGATCATGAATAAGTAAATGAACTAACTTTTTTTATTTTATTTTTTTTTATTTTTTGAAGGAAAGACTTATAAAGAAGAATGGAGCATTTTTGCAAAGAAGGATTTTTAAGAAAATATTTTTGTTTTTGCAAAGAAGGATTTCTAAAGAAAAAAGATTTAATTTTTTTTTTGAATTTCGAAAGAAAAACTTCTAATGAAGAAAGAAAATATTTTTGAATTTTGAATTTTCTTTTCAATTTTGAAAGAAGAATGAAAATATTTTCTGACTTTTTTGGAAGAAATTAAAAGAAAATATTTTTTATTTTTATTATTTTTTTATTATTTTTTTTCTTAAAACAATTAAAAAGACTTTCTAAAGAAATCAATAATGGAAAATATTTTTGGATTTCTTTTTTTTTTTTTGAAAATTGGAGGTCTAAAAAAAAAATTTCTAGACTTTTTGGCAAGACAAATACTTTTTGCAACAAATAAAGATATATATATATATATATATTTTGGAAATAAAGAAAAACTTTTTTGGAATATATATATATATATATTGCAACAAATAACAAAACCACGTTCAATGTACGACTCTTTTTATTTTTAAATTTGGCATTTTCATAAACAAATAAATAAAAAAAACCATTTTAAAAACAAGATTCTTTTTCATGGCAGGATAAACTATTTTCCTTTTCTATTTTTGAAAACAAGACAGAATAACGACTCTCTTTTTTTTTTCTATTTTTCCTTTGCTTTTAGTAAAACAAATTAATAAAATATTTTTTTTTCTCAAAATTTCGGCAGAATTTTGACAGTATTTGGGCATTGGTTTTTTTTCAAAAATAAATAATTAATTCCCTAACCGCTATTTCTCTTTTTTTTCTTTTCTTTTTTTTTCCAACGTTCCCGAGATTAAAAAACTGGTCAACATGCGGGTTCGGAACAAATAAATGCACAGCACAAATAGGATGCATCAGGATGGTCTTTTCATTTCAGGTTGCTAGTCCTAGACGGACCCAACCCCTGTGTTGAGTCCCCTAAGTCAAAATGCAACATGATACAAATAATCGTTCCTACTAGGGATCCGGCATGAAGTCATGTTATTCTATGTTCAAAACCTGAGTCGGTGTTCTAGACTGTGTACCCGAGCGGACAACTCGAATCGAGGAGGAGGCAACTTTCCGGGAACCAAAGGGCCATCCGGCTTAGTAACTTGTCCGGCCTCTTTCTTATTTCAAGGTATGACACTAACAGAATAGGGAGTCTCAACTAGTAAGCACATCCCCAAAGGTAAGAAAAGAAAGGTTTCGACACAATTTATATACAGTTCAGATAATATCAAAGCGGTAAAAGCAACATTTAGCACATTAGGCTCAAACATGTAAAAATCAAATAAAGCCAAATATAACAATTTATCTAAGCTCGAATTTCTAACCCTGAACCAGTTGTTCTGGGTTAATAGTCCCCAGCAGAGTCGCCAGAGCTGTCACACCTCCTTTTTCCGGCACCGCTATGGTACAGGGAGTTTTTCCAATTAAAGGACAATCGAAATGAGATTTGTTTATTTATTTCAGAGTCGCCACTTGGGAGATTTTAGGGTATCCCAAGCCACCAATTTAATCCCGAATCGAGGAAAAGAATGACTCTGTATTACAGTCCGCGAACCAGAAATCCGGATAAGGAATTCTGTTAACCCGGGAGAAGGTGTTAGGCATTCCCGAGTTCCGTGGTTCTAGCTCGGTGGCTCAACTGTCATATTCGGCTTGTTTATCTGATTTTATATACAATTATGAGCTTATGTGCAGATTTTAACTCCTTACCGCTTTCATTATTATTATTATTATTATTATTTTACAGGGAATTGCAACGTTGTGAAAATGTATTTCAAACCGTGCCACAATCAATGTACCCGTGATCGTCGACACACTTTGACTCCGTTGAGATGTGGATTTGGGTCACATAAATGTGCACCCGAGTTTAAAAAGATTAAATTATTAAAGGCGCACCTAAAGCGACTAGCGTATCATTTACTTTGGGTAGGGCCGTGAAATTTTGTTAAACGGTCCATCCCGAAGTCTAAGCAATTTTAAAGCAAATATTTACTGAGGGCCCCGCAAATTTGTATTTTTTATTCGGCGAGGCTCATCTCATTCTTATTTTTTAAAAGGAATTTGCAACGTCATGGACACGCATCTCGAACCACGTCACAATCAATGTACCCGTAATTAGAGACACATTTCGACTCTGCTGAGATTTGGATTTGGGTCACATAAATGTGCACCCGAGTTTAAGAAAGTAAGATTAATTAAGACGCGCCCTAAAGAAACTAGCGTGTTATTATTTTGGGTAAGGCCGTGGAGTTCGCTAAGCGGCCTATCCTGAGTTCTAAGTAATTAACACATACATTTTGTGAGGGCCCCGCAATTTGCATTTTTATTTGGCGAGGCTCGTCTCATTATTTTTTATTTTATTTTATTTTTTTAAAAAAAGATAATCTTAGAATGACTACATTTTTTCTATTAAGTTTAGTCTCTAAAATAAAGAAAGAAAATCCTAATTAATTAGGAGTTAGAAAAATTAAGAACATGTAACATACTAATTGCTAGATTAGAACCAATATTAAATGAAAGAATTTTAAAGAAAAAAAGTTCGAAATAATAAATAAAATAAGAAATTCGACAACTAATATTCAAAAGAAATCAAATATAGCTAGATTGAAGCTCGCATTGTTATATATAAAAAAACAACTATTGGAATTAATTATTCATAACCATTTGAAACTAGATTTAACCACAATTACTAAAGCTTATTAGAAAGATTATTAAACTTAAACATTATCTAGTCTTGTTTGGCTTTAACTAAATTTAACTATCCATTCATGATTGACCGACTGTTGACTATATTAAAACTTTCATAGCTAGTGAATTAACCCATTTTGCCAAGTTGATTCACTAAAGACCAACTTATGTTATTTTTCTCTTATTCCAATTATTAAACAGTAATACATGAAGTAGCCTAAATACAATCAGTAAAAGAAACGAAGAAAAAAGCGAAATTAAAACTTCAAAGTTCCATTCTTCATGTATTCATGCTTCCACATTATTATCTTGTAATAGCTAGTATTACAGTCGTGTACCTGGTATTGGAAATAAAAGAAGATGAAGATGAGAATCAGCAGCAGTAGTAACAATACAACACAACAACAACAGCCCAACAACAGTAACAACCCAGGAACAGAGTTTTGCAAACCGGTGGAGTAGTAATCCCAAAAAAAGAAGCTTCAAGCTTCGGTGAAACAACAACAATTAATGCTGATTTCAAACAATGAAGGAAAGTAGAAGATTTTTTTTTTCAGTTTTTGTTCTCTCCTTTAGTTTTGAAATTTCTCTCCCAAAATTCTTCCTAAAATCTCCTTTTGCTGGAAATTCTTCCCCTTTCATTCAATCCCCTCATCCCCTTTATATACAAAGCAAGACCCAATCTTCTTTCACTATGTGCACCATTTAACTTTTATTATTACTCACACTTTTACTTTATTAAAAGTAGTCAACGTGGGCCCCCGTGTTTCCTCCTTTTGAAAAGTAGTCAAAGTGGGCCCCCATGTTCCCTCTTTTTGAAAAGTAGTCAAAGTGGACCCCCTTGTTCCCTCTTTTTGAAAAGAAGACATCATTATCCACCTTTTCCTTTTTGCTTTTATCATTACGTCTGGTCCCCACCATAATTAAATAACCTGTAATTGGTTAATTCCCGTTTTACTCCCTAAAACTACTGTTACGCCCCTATTCAAAATCTGTTTAAACTAAGAAGTTAAAATTAAATTACCAGCTATAACCAATCCTTAATCCAGTTCAATCAACAAATTCAAACTTAAACGATGAACAACAAAGCAACAATCGGAATTATTTTGACTGAACAATATTTTTAACAACAAACCTATTTTCAGATTCAACAACAATAACAAACAAGTATATTCAAATCATTGAGCTCAAATTCAAATTAAATTTAAACAAAACAAATAAACAGATTCAAATCACTAAACTCAAATAATCAATTGATCTTCAAATTAAATCCAACAACATTACAACCAAGATGAATGATTCAAACTAAATCAAAAACTAAGGACCAACACATAAACACTCACATTAAATCACTTGATGAAAAACTAACAAGCTTCAAACAATAAAATGAACACGAATTAAATCTAAATTAAACAACAAAGATGAATGATTCAAACGATTAAACTAACACATTTCTATATTAAAACTAAATCCTTTTAAATTAATAAAACAAACTGAAGAAATAATTAATTGAACTTCAACTTAAATCTAATAACATTACAATTAAACTAACAATTTCTACCTAAAACATAAACGAAATAAATAAATAAAACAAACTGAAGAAAAATAAAAAAAACGATAAACACGAATTGGTTAAACCAACTAACCGAATCGGAACAACGATGAACTCGAACGGAAACGGAAAACTTGAACCAAGACTGCCTACAACCTAACGGATTTTGACTTCAACGACAACCCACCTTCTCTTTTAACCTCGACGAACTCAGAACGACAAACGACTGCGTATGAACTGTTTCGACAACCCCAACCAAAGCTTCGAACAAATGACGATGCTATTCTGTGGATATAACAGAAGCGACGTTACTGGATGCTACTGGACGACGATGGTCGTTTGGACGTGACGACGACGAAGAAACCGGTGAAGCTAGCTGAAACTTGACGATGGTTCGAAGCTCATCGAAGAAGATGAAGCTGGAGCAGAAGAAGCAGCAGTCATGGGAGGTTGGAGCTCGACGGACTATGTTTGTTCAACAGATGGTCGTTTGGGTGGACGTTCATGGCTGGACGTGGAGGTTTCTTGGTGGAGCAACGTTCATGGAATGAAGAAGAATATGATGGTGGTTTAGGCAGTGGTGAGCGTGTGTGTGTGTCGACGAAGAAGACATGGAGGGCAGCCATGGATGAGCTTGGAGAAGTTGTGTGTGGTTGAAGACGATGGAGGGGGCAGCCATGGTCGTTTGGACGAAGCTGCAAGGGGCAGCCATGGGAGGTGGGGCTTGGAGCAGGAGGAGAAAGAGAGGAAGAAGAAGAAAGATGGGGGGGCGGGTAGTTTAGGGTAGTTTAGGGTTTTTTTGGTTTATTTTTTTTTTGTTTTGTGAAAAATGAAAGAAAAAAATGAAAAGGGGGTTTGGGTCTTTTTGGGTTATGGACTGGGTCGACCCAGTTCGAAATGGACTGGGTCGTTTGGAAAGATTGGGTCTCTTTGGGCCTGTGACTTGAATTTGAAGAAGAGCTTCATTCCGATTTTTTTTTGTATTTTTGCTCTCTTTTCTTCTTTTATTTTTCTAAAACTAAATTCTAAAAATCCTTAAATTATTATTAAGTTATAAAAGCACAAATTAACTCCCAATAACAATTAACACACAATTAAGTAATAATTAAGCATACAATTGTACATTTGGACATTAAATGCTAAAAATGCAAAAGATGCCTATTTTTGTAATTTTCAATTTTTGTAAAACAAACTTAATTACTAACAATTGTAGACTTAAATCCTACATGCAAAATGCGATGTATTTTTGTAATTTTTTATTAATTTAACCAATAAACACGCACAGACAGAAATACAAATAATTATAAAAAATGCCACAAAAATTCTAAAATTGCACACAAAGGAAAATTGTTTTATTTTGGATTTTTTGGGAGTAATTCTCTCATAGGGCAAAAATCACATGCTTACAGTGTTGTTCCGGCACTCTCCGACGGGTGCATGTACAGTGGACTAGTCGAATCCATGTTACCAGTTGTGTTTTGAGTCTCCTTGTCTCCAGCCATTGAATGAAGTGAATTAATAGAAGATCGGAGCAATTGATTACTAGAACTTTGAAGAAATTGGGTGAAAATTTTCAGAAAACCCTTTCGTCAAGCGTGGGCTTGTGTCTTTCCGATTTGAACAGTTTTTGAGAGTAGAGAAGAAGAGAAGGTGAGCGATTAGAGTTGTGCTCTGATACCATGTCAAAAAATGAAGCTAGCATGGGAGGCCAACCTACATTGTTGGTCGACCTTGAGCTGCCATAGAGAGAAGAAGGAGAAGATTCTAGAAAGGGAGAAATTGGGGATTCTTTTCTATATATTGTAATTGCTGAAAGACAGTACATATATACACGTGTGTGAAACAATCACAACTAATGACTATACTACCCTTCTATGACTAACTAACTAACTAACTATTAAATACAATGCATTGACATACTACAAAAATACATTAACCTCAATATCCTCCATTGTTATGAGTTTCCCCTTCGCTTTAATAAATACTCAATCAATAACCAAAATGAAAAAGAATAGTAAAAAGATTATAGCATCTTCTCAATATGAATATTCGAATTAATATAAACAATGAATCTAGGGGATGTTACGACATTAACATCATCAACTGCTAGAGCAATAGGTACAAGTTTTAGTACAAGTGTCTAAGAGAAAAAATCGGGCAAGTTAAACGTTATATGTACGAAATATCTCACATTCATTTTCTCATTTAAATCCTCTTTCTGCAGTAAGTCTCCCTTTAATTTCACTTCCAAATGCATGTCCTTTTCTTAAAAGTTTACCCCCTCCCATTGGAAAGAACAGAAAAGAAAATCAGAATGAGAGAAACTACCATCCACGTATCTTAAAAGAACTACACCTATAATGCATTTTTCCACTATAATGCCAAGTTCAAACGTTAAGTTGTATTTATAATCTTTATATTATATATGAAGACTCAAGATCTTAATAAGTGCTTCGCTAATTAATTCTTTTGACAGGATCTAGGTTTAGTAAAAAACCAATATACTTTTAAATAGTTTTTGGTAAAAAGCGGAATGCGTTGCACCTATTGCCGAATAGAGGTTTTATTATTAAATTTATTATACTTTAGAAATTATAGGTTAAAAAAGTAATACTTTTCTAAATTTTAGTGATATTTACGTATATTTATACTCCGATCCGAATTAAAAATAGTGGATTTAATTGAACTCGTAATTTACACGCTATATCTGCATCTGTTGCCAACAATGTGCATCTACCTGTGTAAAGACTGATTTATTTTTGCGGAGTTTAACTTATACATTGCAATATAAACAATTTTTGAACTATTAAGTTACTTAGAGAAAAGGAAAATTAAACTTGTTATTGCACATCATTAATATCTAACTATGCATGCCTTATAATCCAAAAAACCAGTGAATGGCTGGGTGATATCGGCAAAAAATTATCCGCATTCGATGTACACTGTGAACACGTGATTTTTGTTTTGCGCGACAATCACTCCAAAAGAAATAAAAAATAATAACAAATGTTCCTGCTGTACAATTTTTGGATTTTACGTGGCACTTTGTTAATTAGTTATAATTTTTGCCCATTTTTTATTTTATTAAAACAAAATACAAAAAAAATGTATGTGTCATGCGTAATTTGAACCGTAATCCGGTTGTTAAATAGGAAAATCATAAATATGCATTTTTATCCGTGATTGTTGTCTTGTTCAATTTTACCTACTTTTAAGATTTTTTATATGCGTGTAATAAAAAATATTAAGTGTTAATTAATGGTGTTTAGTTTTATTTAATTAGGTTGTGTGTTTAAGAAAATTAGAAATAAAGAAAAAGAGGGTGAAACTTGTTTTAAATGAATTTGGGCCGATTCCCATTTCAAAATCTGAGGCCCAAACGAGCAGCCCAAGCCACCAGTCCAAACAGCCCACCCCCAGGCCACAAAACGACGTAGTTTGACACCAAAACTACGTCGTTTCAATGCCAATCCATCTCGACCATTCAAACCAAGCTGATCCAACGGTCCGGATTTCTCACCTGTAACCCCCATTACCCGACCCGTTACCCGAACCAGCTCTGACCCCAACTAAGCCAAACGACACCATTTCTTTTAAGCCTTCAGATCCAAGCCGTCCATCTCGCCTCATCCAACGGCTGAAATCGATCCACCCATCCCATATATAAGTTTCCTACCATACCCTGCCCCCCTATCCAAGACCCTCGCCTTCGTCCTCATCCCCTTCCCCACGAAACCCTAGCCGCCCCCTTATTCCTCACTATTAATTCCGGCGGCATGAACGCCGGTGGCCTTCACCTTAACACCATAGGACCGCCTCACCCCCTGAACATGGATCTGTTGGCCGTTTAGTTCGAATCATCCCTTAGGTTCTCGAATCTTCATTTGAAGATTCGAGCAAAACTCGATCTACACCGATGCACCCCAGTTTCATACCAGATAGTCCCCGGACCCCCCTCGTGACCAAACCATGCTTGGTTTGGTCCGAATCTAACCAAGAAAGCCCAAAACCCAAATCTGCCCTCTAGAACCCTAGGTTTCCTCGTGACTGATCCCTATCTGTTTGAGCCAAAGTATTTAGGGTCTAATGGTCTTTAGTCGAAGTGTTCTCAGTGAGAACACTTCGATCAAAGTCCTTTCAACCCCAAGAAGGGTCTGTTCGAATCCAAGCTAAGACTTTTTGATTTTTCGAGATTTAAGGTGAGTTTTGTTTTCCTTTTTCTTTATTTTTAGTCCATGTGCTGATTAAAGGTCTGTTCATGTCTTGTTTAATTCGTGTTTTGAATTTTTACTAACTGTGTCCTGTCCACCTTTCCTAAACCTATGTGTTCGATTAAGTCCTTCTTCTATTCACTGATAATGTGTATATGTGTATGTGCTGTGCAATTAGTTGAACTTCAAATTTGACTGATTAACTGATTCCTCGAGTACAATTTTGCTTAGTCAGTACAATTCGAATCATGTGTTCGATACTGTTAAATGTCTGATCATGGTTTCGATGGTACATGTTATGATTAGTATAGTCGAGTCGACATATGTTGTCAATTAGTTTCAGTTGTCCGAACAATAACCAATTGACCTGCTTTTGTTAAGCATTGCCTGAATCAATTAGGAACTGAGTTTAGTTACTTATAGTTGTTAATTTGATTTCAGAAATCTAAGGTTTGGTCTGTAATTGCAATCTGAATTGATGGCATGTGCACTTGTGCACAACATGTGCATAAAGGCCCTTTTTGAATTAAAATAGTTTGACAGCATATGCTGTCAGATTACATTCTGCTGCCCATACTCTGCTTTAGTTTCAGAAATAATAAACATTACTCAAAAGTAAGTCTGTCAGGGAATATCATGGGGGTGTGTTTTTATTTAAATAGAAAGTGGAAACTGAAAAGAAGATAGCACATGGGAGGGTTGTTCTGATTGTCTAACAGGCTGTTAAAGGGTTGATTTTAGGTTGATAAAAGGGAGAACTTCCATCAGTTTAAGGAGGACATTTTTTGATAATAACAGAGGGAACTGAGAGGGAACATTTTTGAGAGTTGAGTTCTGAAAAACAGAAAACTGGAAAAGAATTCTTTTTGATAGCCCAAATAGATTTCAAGACTGAAAATTGACATTGGATTTTGAAAAGAAAAGAGATAGTGAGAGGGATAAAATACAGAAATCAGAAACTGGTTTTCTTCCTGCTTTTGTTCAATTCTCAGTCTGCTCAACCTATTCAGTCAGTTCTCTTTTCTTTCAAGTATCAGCTAAGTGTGTTAGTTTGGTTTGCATTGGCTGATTCTCTTGGAATTGGATTGTCTGGATTTCTGTTACTATACTTCTGGTCATTGCTGTAACTCTGCCATTTCTTTTATCGGCTCTAGTTGCCTCTTGCACTGGGATTTTGTTCCATTTGTTACCTGCTGTCACTGCTGCTGTTTGGTATTGCTTCTATTGCTTTACTGACCCCTCGCTTCTTCTGTTGTATCCAACATCCAGGTACATACTAAGACTTTGCATCAGATGTAACAATGAAAGCATGAAATCAAAGATATGCAGGAGTTTAATCATTCGTTTGCTGCAGTTACAGTTTTTTACGAATGTTATTAGATTTGTGTAACTTGTTTAGTTTGTAATTCAATAAAGGAACACATTAGGTAGCCTTGTACTTAATCGCAGTTTAGTTCGTCTTAAATTGTGATTTCGTTTGCTTAATGGGTTATCTGATAAGGAATGTATGAGTGTTTTGGCACACAGATAATTAGATAACCTTTCAACTAATATTCTGCATGTATAGAACAGAATGCCTTAATCTTGCCAGATATGATGTAGTTTTATTGAATCTTTGTAGGTAGTTCACATGATCCTGTTCAAACTCTATTAGTAATAGTTTCCGATAAGTTAATTCCACTGACCTGGTTTAAATAAGCGAGTTTCAAACTCGGATCTGAAGAACATTTATCATAAGCTTTTAGCAGTTCTATTGATCTTGTATATTAATTTACCCTGACCATTTAACAACATGTTCATCCATGAAATAAGGCACAAAACAATTCACGCCTCATAAAATTAGATAATCCAATAAGGATCCGAAGTTGGTCAAGCATGTAATTAGCACGTAATCCTCTTTCTTTCATTTTATTAGAGACGAACACGATAGAAATGTAGTCGCTATAGGTTTATCCTCTTAAATAAAAATTGAGACGAGCCTCGACAAACAAAAATGCACAAGCTGCGAGGCCCTCTAAATGTATATATTAAAATACTTAGAATTCGGGACAGGCCGTTTTAGCGAATTTTACGGCCTTCCCAAAATAACAATACGCTAGTTGCTTTAGGCGCACCTTTTAATAATTTAACCTTCTTAAACGTGGGTGCACATTGACGTGACCCAAATCCAAATCTCAACGGAGTCGAAATGTGTCGACGACCACGGGTGCATTGATTGTGACGTGATTCGAGATGCATTTTCACGACGTTGCAATTCTATAATAATAATAATAAAAGCGGTTTTTAAACTTAATAAAAGCACATAATTTTCGCAGACTTCATTTGGAAAAGTCGAAAATTTCCTCGATTTGGGATTCAAGATAAACCGGTGACTTGGGACACCAAAAACCAAACCTTTCCCAAGTGGCGAATCTGAATTAAATAAATAATCCCATTTCGAATATTGTCACTTAAATTGGAAAAACTCCCTCGCGCATTTAACCCTTCGGGGCGGGCGCGCAAAAAGGAGGTGTGACAGCTCTGGCGACTCTGCTGGGGAAAAGTGAACCCAGAACGTTGGTTCAGGGTTCAAGAATTCGAGCTTAGAATAATTGTTATGTTTGGCTTTATTATCTGATGTTTATTACATGTTTTGACATAACGTGCTACAATGTTTTTTTTTTACTGCTTTGATATTATCTGAACTGTATATAAACTGTGCCGAACCCTTCTCTCTTCACCTCCGGGGAGAAGCTCGCTGGTCGAGGCTCCCTATTCTGTTAGTGTCAATACCTGAAATAAGAAAGAGGACGGATAAGTTACGAAGCCGGACGGCCTTTTGGTTCCCGGTAAGTTGCCCCTCCTCGACTCGAGTTGTCCGCTCGGGTACACAGTCTAGAACATCTACCCAGGTTATAAACCTAGTATAACGAAACCTCATGTCGGATCCCTAGTAGGAACGCTTATCTGCATCATGTTGCATTTGACATAGGGGACTCAACACAGGGGTTGGGTCCGTCTAGGACAGGCAACCTGGAATGAAAAGACCATCCTACTGCATCCCGCTTGTTCTGCGCATCTATTTGCTTCAGATCTGCATGTGGACCGGTTTCTGAAAAATTTTCAAACAAAGAATAGCAGGGTAGGGAGATAATTACTTATTCTTTTAAAAAAAAAACATGTCCGAGTAATGTCAAACCTAACCGGAATTTTCTAAATTATACAAAAAATGATGAAAAAAAGGGGCTTGATTTTCAGTTTGACTATTCCTTTTAATCACTTTCAAAATCCAAAAAAAAATATATATAATAAAAAAAAGGGTTTATTGTTTCATTTGTAGCACCTCTTTAAAAGATTTTCGAAATTTCAAAAAAAAAAAAGGAAGTTTAAAATGTGTAAATATTTCCTTGGTCTCTTTTCAAAATAAATAATAAAATGAAAAAAAAAACATATATAAAAAAAGTTATTCTTCTTTTCTTTAAGGGACTTTATTTTTGCTTCCCCTATTTTTGAACCGAACTACGCCGGTTTGATTCTCGCACGGGGTGAGATACGTAGGCAACCCTCGTCGGGTCCAACCTCCCGTTTTTTGCAAAAAAAAAAAGTCTCTAAAAGAAAATCTAGATAATTCTAATTTTTGAGTCTAATAAAGTTTATCACCCTAAATAAATGTGCAGGATGAGCACGATACAAAACGAACCGTTTTCAATAATGACCAAGATCCCTTTTGAGTTGCGATTATGGTGGAACGACTTAGGCAAGGAGGGGCAAGGCAAAGTGAGGAAATATCTGAAAAATCTCCCGGATTTACTAGACATTCAGCCTCGGGGCGATATTATCAGATCATTGGTCACTTACTGGGATTCAGCGCACAATGTATTTCATTTTTCAGACTTCGAACTCACCCCGACGTTGGAGGAAATAGCGGGATACATTGGGGGTAATGAAGCTCCGTTAAGGTTCAAATACTTGATTGCACCTAGGGCCGTCATGGTACACCGATTTCTGGATTTTCTGAAAATACCCCGAACATTTCACCATCCAGATCTTGCCAAAGGTTTCTGCAATTTCCATCTCATGTATGCTAGATACGGTCATGAGGGCGGGTTCAATAAGCCGGATTTCAAACTGTGTAGTAAAGGCAACCAACAGAAGTGGGACGAGCACAGGCTGTTAGCTTTTATGACGGCCTTCTTGGGTCTTATAGTGTTCCCAAGGAAGGACGGCAACATCGATCTAAGAATAACTGGGGTCGTCAGTACTTTGCTCACCCAAGATAAAAGTACTCTAGCGCCTATGATTATGGCTGACATTTTCCGGGCTCTCACCGCTTGTCGAGCCAGGGGCGACTTTTTCGAAGGATGTAACCTACTGTTGCAAATATGGATGACCGATCATTTATGCCACCGCTCCCCACTCTTGGGTTACGGTTCGCCCGAAAAGACTTGTATTGGAGAATTCTACACTAGAGTCAAAGGTTTCAACCTATCTGAGGGCGTCGCATCATGGACCTCATTTTTCCGAACTCTCACTGCTAGCCAAATCCAGTGGACGCTCGGATGGTCGCTTGTTGAGGAAATCATATACATGCCGGCAACCAGGACCCATTTCCTGTTGATGGGACTTAAAAGCATCCAACCCTACGCACTATATCGGGTTTTGAGGCAACTTGGGAGATATCAAGTGGTGCCGAAAGATGAAGATCTGAGTACCCAAGTAATTGAGATCAGTCCAGACGGTCGTTTCCCCGAAGAAGAAGTTCGCCAAATCTGGAGTGAGTGCCAACATCTGACGGCAAGCACTTGTGTGATGGATATAGCAAAAGGGGAAGTTACCCCAGGATATCACGCTTGGTTCAGAGGCGACCTGTCTTGTGAAAGACCAGCTAAGAGACCGCATCTCAAAGATTTTGTGGAATCATCCCGAGGGCAATGGAACTGGTTAGCAAAAGAAAAGGGGTATCGGGCCGAGATCAGTTATTTGAAGCTACAAATTGACAGTCTGAAATTCAATAAAAGCATACAAATCGCGGCGGATCGAAGCGAAAAGAATAAATTGGTCCAAGATAATGAAGAACTTAAGGCCCAAATCCAAAAATTGAGATTGTCTCTTGATGAACAGCCCAGAAGTCGATCAGACCAGCAGTTGATTAAGGGTTTGAGAAGAGAAGTCGCGGAATGGCGAGATGGTTTAGAAGAATCGGGAAAGATTATGGCGAAGCCCAAGGCACAGTGGGGAGTAAAAGTAGAGAAGCATCGCCGATACTTGAACCAATCGAAACGCGACCACGAGAAAACTGTTGTCAAAATGAAGAGAGAGATGGCTATACGTGAGGTCAAAACAGCTAATCAGGCCAAGAATTTCCAAATTGAGAGCAAATACTGGTACGACTCAATAGCCCAAATGAAGTTAGAAGTACGGCGACTGAAGAATCAACATATACAAGATGCTCAGGTATTCAAGATGTGTAGCGATCAGATAAAACTCCTACTCATAGAGAAGAAGCAAACCAGAGAGAGGATCAAGGCCATTGCCCATGCCATCACCAGACGATGTCTACAATGCGAGAACATGACCAGTGTTACTGTCCTCTCGGTAGTGATGGGTTATGTCAAGCAGACCATGCATGAACTGAAGCAACTTGAGAGGGATCTCACACCTAGGACCACGGCGAGGCCGAACGATGCCCCGCAGACACCAATTTTCAAAACCATAATGTACTCATAAGTCAAGTCTGTATCTTAGCATCTTCTGCCTGTTTTTCCCATCAGGGTGATTTTTAGTCTATTTTGAGTCTAGGTTTATTTTTAAAGTTTGCTCTTTCTTTTGCAAAATGTAGTTTGTAATAGACCGTTTCAACAATAAAAAGGTTGCTTCTTTTACGCTCATTTGTGTTTTGAACTACGTAATGATCTGATTCACGTGGCGTCGTGATACGTAGGCAATCCTCATCGGATCCGATCGCATTTTTACCGCAAAATAAAAAAATAAAAGAAAAACAAAAAAAGAAGAAAAAAGATAAGAAAAGGGAAGCCTAAAAAGAATGCCGGGATGACGCATGCTTTCGTCGCAAACATGTAGAATTCACTTAACTGTATAGGTGCATCATGCTCAATGTTAGGTTGCCTATCTGTTATTTATTTTGAATTAACCGCTCGTGTGTCGTTGAGTTCTTCCAGGTTTTTGGAAAAGACGGTTGGTTTGGTGAAAGTCTGGCCTCGCACTCATACTTCACGAGGTCAAAGAGAAGTGTTCAACTACCTGTTGTTAAGACCGGAAGCAGTACTCACACTTACTTCACCAGGTCAAAAGGAAGTGTGGAAATGTCTTCAGAAATTCCGTTGCAAACAATCCCTGTTTCCGAGGAGAGCTCGATCTCAGCCGTCCTCACACCTGAATCCGCAACTGCGGAAGAAAATAGAATCTTACGACTCCGTATGTTGGAAATGCTGGACGACTGGAATAACGGAAAAGAACCGCCAAGTGTCGTCCCCGGATTCCCTGAGTTATTCTCCAGGTCAGGCGGGACTTCTAATGTCCCCATAAATTATCCCGCTGCACCATTCGGGTACCCAGCCGCTTCAGTTTTCTCTGCTGGATCGCCTTCTGAGCCTCATCCCCGAATATCAACCACCGATGCAAGTATGAACATCTTTACTACACTGCCCTGCCCGATCACGGCACAACCTGCTGCGTACAAGCCAAGCCTCGACTCATCCTCTTTTACATTCCAAGCACCCTCGTTCTCAATGGAACCAACTAGGTTCACTACCAACACTAATCCTCCACCTCAGTGCGAGCTTGCACCCGGGCAGGATCAGAACCCCAGAATTGCAGAACAAAATGAGATGGCCAAAAGAATGAGAAGCCTTGAACAAGTTTGAAGAATATGCAAGGGTTGAGCGGACAGAAGAGCGTCTTTTACGCCGACCTATGCATGTTCCCTCACGTGCACCTGCCAGTGGGTTTCAAGACCCCAAAGTTTGAGAAATATGATGGGCACGGTGACCCCATTGCATATCTTAAGAAATATTGCAACCAATTGCGGGGAGCCGGTGGAAAAGAAGAACTGCTAATGGCATATTTTGGTGAAAGTCTAGTAGGGATAGCCTCGGAATGGTATATGGAACAGGAAATGTCCCGATGGCATATATGGGATGATCTCGCCAGAGATTTTGTGAAACAATTCCAGTATAACATCGACATTGCACCAGACCGGAATTCTCTGTCGAATTTGAAGAAGAAACATTCAGAAAGCTTCAGAGAGTATGCTATTAAGTGGCGTGAGCAGGCGTCAAGGGTGAATCCTCCCATGGATGAAGTGGAAATGGTCACTACCTTCCTCCAGGCTCAAGAGTCTGACTATTTCCAAAACATGATGTCAGCCATGGGAAAGCCATTCGCGGAAGCGATTAAGATTGGAGAGATGGTGGAGAATGGTCTGAAAACAGGTAGGATTCTGAGTCAAGCAGCCATAAGGGTGACCTCCCAAGCCGTCCAAAGCGGGTCCGGAGGAATGGCAAGAGGGAAGAAAAAGGAAGAAACGACCATGGCAACCTCAGAAGCGAGGGAATATCGTCATCCCAGGCCCCGTTTTCCGGAAAGAACCCCACAACACTACTACCCCCACTCAAATCTGGCATATGCTCATCAACCCTATATGGTCATGAATGCCCAGCCTTATGCCCATCCGCCGCAACAAGCCAACCGAGGCCCAGCTCCACCTCCCAGAAATCAGCCTCCTTACCGCAACCACTATAACCCACAACCCCCGCAGAATAACTTCCGCCCTCAGGAGCCACCTCGAAGGCGGACTTTCACGCCCATCGGTGAACCATACTCTACTTTGTTCCCGAAGCTAGTCCAGTTGGGTTTCTTGCAACCAATCCCTCAAACAAGGCAAAACCCGACGTCACCTTCTTACAAAGCTAGAGTCAGATGCGCCTATCATTCAGGGGCCGAGGGACATGATACAAATGACTGCCGGTCGTTGAAAAGAGTGGTCGAGAATTTGATAGAGCAAGGGAAAATAGTGCTAAGGGACGAGGAGATCCCAAATGTGACTAACAATCCATTGTCTGCTCACAATAATGGGCCGCTGATCGGAATGATTTGCGAAGACAAAGAATTCGACCCTGCTCTGAAAGCTATAATTGCCATTGTCGACACGGGGAAAAGGCCTGAGACAGACCAGAAACCAGAAAAGGGGGAGAAGGCCCATGTCATAAAAAGCGAGCCTGAAAAGAAGGTGGAGAAGAAAGTGGTACCGGTAAAGGATGGAGTTCTTTACATACCACGAGGTCGAGCTGAGAAGCCGTAAAACTTCGGGATCAAAAAGGCAAAACGTATGTACGTGCCAAAAGGGGCCTATGTGGTCCGGGGGACGATTCAACCACCTCGGCTGAATGAGCCAGTGGTTATCGGACGCGTGCCACAAAAGCCGATAACCAACCCGTCCACAGTGCCGTGGAATTATCAAAAGACTTTGGTAATGTACAAAGGAAAAGAGGTCATGGGAAAACTTCTAGAAATTACTTTCATTGGAAGGTATTCAAATACCCAAGAGCTGAACGACGCCACACAAAGGCGCTTCCCACCAAAGAAGCCTGTAAGCGTTGAAGAGGCGGAAGTGTTCTTCCAACAAATGAAAATGCCGGATTACGAAGTGATAGATCAACTGCGCAATTGCCCTGAGAAAGTGTCCATGCTATTGTTGATGAGGTCGGCCGAGCATCAAAAGATCTTACTAAAAACCCTGAATGAAGCATACGTGCCAGCTGAAACCTCAGTTGAACAACTGGAGCGAATGACAGAAAGGTTCTTCGCCGTTAACCAAATCTCTTTCGGCAAGAACGATCTACCCCCAGAAGGGGCGGCACACAATAAGGCCTTGCATCTAATAGTTAAATGCGAGGACTACTATGTCAAGTGGGTAATGTTGGATGGAGGCTCAGGTGTTTACATTTGCCCGCTCTCCACGCTATAAAGAATAGAATTTGGGACCGGAAGAATCCGACCCAACAATGTCTGCGTAAGGGCTTTCGACGGCATCAAGAGAGATACCATGGGGGAAATAGACCTGTTGTTGGTCATAGGGACAGTCGAATTTGAAGTAACCTTCCAGGTGCTCGACATGGATACATCCTACAATTTTCTCCTCGGCAGACCTTGGATCCATGCGGCAGGGGCTGTGCCTTCCACTCTTCACCAGATGGTGAAGTTTGAGTACGAAGACCGAGAGATCGTGGTCCATGGAGAAGATGAGCATGCTATTTATCGGGACCCATCCATCCCATATCTCGAACCAAGAGAAGGAAGCGAACATACGGTCTATCAAGCTTTCGAGATTGTACTGACAGAGCAGCATGAAGAGGGAATACCCTGCCCCCAGCCTTTCTTGTTTAACGCCTCGGTTATGGTGGCCAAAGAGATGATCCGGCACGGATTTAGGCCAGGGAAAGGGCTTGGACGAACCCTGCAAGGAATAACAGAACCCATAACCTTGCCGACCGCCAAGAAACCATTCGGACTAGGTTTCAAACCCACTTCAGGAGACGAAGAGTGGGCAAAGAAAAAGAGAAATGAGGATTGGAAGTTACCTCAACCATTGTCGGATTTATATGCAACTTTCATCAGGCCAAGGTACGCCGAAGAAGAAGACGATGAGGTCTTCACAGCTGAGGAAATCGAGGAGATATGTGGGGCGATGAGAGAAATGCTCTACGAGACTCACATGGTTCAACCAGGTGAAGGCACAAGCACTGCTGAGATGCTGTACGTGGGGCCGAACGCCAAACTTCGAAACTGGGAGGCCACGCCATTCCCGACTAGACGGAAGTCCGGGTAGACCTGTCCTGCCACCTTTCCTGTGTCACAAGTTATCTCCAGGACATAACTTGAACGTTTTCTTCCTTTCAATTGTTGTTTTGAATTCCTAAGTTGTAAACATTGTTGTCTTCCAACTTCCCAAAGAAAATAAAAAAAAAATCATCATTGCTTTCCCATTTTTTCTTTTGTTCTGATTTTTGTTATTTTTCCTTTTATCTTTCCTTTCAGTTATAATAATGCGGCTTTAAATATGACATGCTTGCGGACTTCACGCCCAGATCACAACGAGCTATTTAACTGTGAATTAATGAACCCAGAACCAGAATATGATGAAGAAGAAGCTTTTAGGGAAATAAACCGAGAGTTGGAACATTTTGAGAATAAACCTAAGCCAAATCTGAACGACACTGAACCGGTTAATTTAGGAACTCCTGAAGAAATCTGGGAGACCAAAATAAGCATTCACATGGACAAGAAAACGCGAGATGCGATAATTCAACTTCTTTTTGAATTAAAGACGTGTTTGCTTGGTCATATGATGACATGCCGGGATTAGGTGTTGATCTAGTGGTTCATAAATTGCTGATTCATCCTGATTGTCCTCCAGTTCAACAAAGGCAACAAAAGTTTAAAACTGAGGTCAGTGACAAGATTAAAGAGGAGATCACCAAACAACTGAAAGCGGGAGTGATTCGGGTAGTCCAATATACAACATGGTTGGAAAATGTGGTTCCAGTACCGAAAAAGGACGGGAAGACTCGGGTATGTGTAGATTACCGAGATCTGAATAGAGCAAGTCCCAAAGATAATTTCCCACTGCCCAATATCCACATCCTCGTTGATAATTGCGCCAAAACGAGATACAGTCTTTCGTAGATTGTTACGCTGGGTATCATCAGGTATTGATGGATGAAGAGGACGCCGAGAAAACTGCCTTCACCACGCCTTGGGGCACCTACTGTCATCGGGTCATGCCATTTGGCTTGAAGAATGTTGGGGCTACTTACATGAGGGCCATGACTGCCATTTTTCATGACATGATGCATCAGGAAATAGAGGTGTACGTGGACGACGTGATAGTCAAGTCCAGGACGCAGGATAATCACATCCAAGACTTGAGGAAATTCTTCGAGAGATTAAGGAAGTATGAGTTGAAGCTGAACCCTGCCAAATGTGCTTTCGGAGTTCCGTCAGGCAAACTTTTGGGCTTCATCGTAAGTAGGAGAGGTATCGAACTAGATCCAACTAAGATAAAATCTATCAGAGATCTACCTCCCCCGAGAATGAAGAAAGACATGATGAGTTTGTTAGGCAGGTTGAACTACATCAGTCGATTTATTGCCCAGCTGACAAGCACGTGTGAGCCCATATTCAAGCTGTTAAGGAAAGATGCGGCGATCAAATGGACAACTGAGTATCAAGAAGCCTTTGATAAAGTCAAAGAATACCTTTCGAATCCCCCAGTTTTGGTCCCTCCAGAGCCAGGGAGACCACTTTTCTTGTATCTGACAGTCTTGGAGAACTCTTTCGGTTACGTCCTCGGGCAACACGACATAACCGGAAAGAAGGAGCAAGCAATCTACTACTTGAGCAAGAAATTCATCGGCTACGAGGCCAAATACACTCTGCTGGAAAGGACATGTTGCGCTCTGACGTGGGTTGCTCAAAAGCTGAGACATTATCTCCAAGCCCACACTACTTTCCTCATAAGCAGGCTAGATCCTTTGAAGTATATATTTTAGAAATCGATGCCTACTGGGAGACTGGCCAAGTGGCAAATCTTGCTTACTGAATTCGATATAGTCTATGTCACTCGCACGGCAATGAAAGCCCAGGCGCTAGCAGATCATTTGGCCGAAAATCCAGTCGATGAGGAATACCAGCCATTGAGTACCTACTTTCCAGATGAGGAAGTAAACACCGTAGAAGTGGTCTCGGAGGACGCTCATGTTTGGAAGATGTTCTTTGATGGATCCGTGAATGCCAAAGGTGTAGGGATTGGAGCAATTTTGATCTCGCCCTCCGGTCAGCATTATCCAGCCACAACTAGACTGCGCTTCTTTTTCACAAATAATACAGATGAGTATGAAGCCTGCATTATGGGCATGCATATGGGGATCGATCAGGATGTCGAAGACTTACTAATTATGGGAGATTCTGACCTAATTATCCGGCAAGCCCAAGGTGAATGGGAAACTTGGGATATCAAGCTTATCCCTTACCGACAGCACGTGGAGGACCTCGGTAAGCGTTTTAAATCAATAGAATTTAGGTATATCCCGAGGTGTCACAATGAACTGGCAGATGCACTTGCTACTCTGGCTTCAATGCTACCCTACCCGGGCAACGCCCACGTCGATCCTTTGGAAATCCAAATCAAGGAAAGACACGGTTACTGCAACATAATCGAGGCGGGGTCAAATACGCAGCCTTGGTACCATGACATCAAGAGGTTCTTGAAGACGCAAGAATACCCCGAGCATGCTACTGGAGATCAAAAGAGAACCATTAGGCGGCATGCAAGTGGTTTCTTTCTGAGCGGTGAATTATTGTATAAAAGGACCCCGGACCTCAACCTACTAAGATGTGTCGACGCCGAGGAGGCGAGAAAGATCATGCACGAAGTACACGCAGGTGTGTGCGGACCTCACATGAACGGGTATGTCTTAGCGAAGAAAATCCTTCGAGCAGGTTATTACTGGATGACCATGGAAAAGGACTGCTTTAGCTTCGTTCGGAAGTGTCATCAGTGTCAGGTGCACGGTGATTTGATTCATGCACCTCCCACGGAGCTGCATCCCATGTCTGCACCTTGGCCATTTGTCGCCTGGGGCATGGACGTCATTGGACCAATCGAGCCAAAGGCTTCAAATGGACACAGATTTATACTGGTTGCCATCGATTACTTCACAAAATGGGTAGAGGCTGTCACTCTCAAGTCGGTCACTAAAAAAGCTGTAGTGGATTTTGTACACTCAAATCTTATCTATCGTTTCGGTATTCCTGCGACTATCATTACAGATAACGCAGCAAACTTGAACAGTCACTTGATGGGAGATGTATGCGAGCAATTCAAAATTATCAGCCCAAGGCCAATGGCGCAGTGGAAGCGGCAAACAAGAACATCAAGAAGATTCTGAGGAAGACGATCCAGAGTTCCCGACAGTGGCATGAACAGCTACCATTTGCATTATTGGGATATTGCACTACGGTACGCACATCAGTAGGGGCAACCCCTTATCTCTTGATTTATGGGACTGAAGCTGTGATACCGGCAGAAGTAGAAATTCCTTCTCTTCGAACCATTGTTGAAGCAGAAATCGAAGACAACGAGTGGGTCAAGACTCGATTGGAGCAGTTGACTTTGATCGATGAAAAGCGAATGGCCGCGGTTTGTCACGGACAGTTGTACTAACGAAGAATGGCCCGTGCTTACAACAAGAAAGTCCGACCCAGGAATTTCGAAGTAGGTCAGTTGGTATTGAGGCGTATTCTGCCACATCACCAGGAAGCAAAAGGGAAATTTGCTCCAAATTGGAAAGGCCCATACATCATCAGGAAAATATTGCCGAGAGGAGCATTGTATCTAGGTGATATCGAAGGAAATGACCCCGAGACTGCAGTAAATGCAGATGCAGTCAAGAGATACTATGTCTGAATGACGCCTCGACAATCCTGACACATTTGAAATGCTGAAGGTTTTTATTCCCACTACCAACTCTCTCTACAAGCCTTTGAGCCGCTTTTAATCAAAAAAAAAATTGATTGAGGCTTGAACTACGTTTGACTTGATTCCGAAAGGATACGTAGGCAGCCTCTCCCTGAGGTTCAGTCACACCAACAATAAAATCCCATTTACCCTGAAGTTGAAACCGGGGCACGTCGAGCGGTTTAGAAGTTAGTATCATCTGCTTTTCTTCGCCAAACACAAGCCTTCCAGATCAATTACCAAAGGTAACGGGGAACCAAAAAACGTCACAAATGGAGACCGATACACTGTAAATTGAGAGAAATAAAATGAGAGTCTCGTTGGTGAAAACCTTCGGGCACCACGAGACGACGGGAGTATAGAAACCAAAATAAGAGAGCTTGTTTAGTAAAAACTCGCAAAGAGTGCTATCAAGCGATGACAGGAAAAGAAATGAGAGAGGTCAGCCAGCGAAAACCCGCAAAAGGGCGCTGTTGGCCGAAAAGAATGACTCCACCCCAAGGAGATCTCGGCAAAGTTCCACCGGTCTGGAACCACAGATCTGTTTTGGTTCGGCAGGAAATGCAAGTTCATTGAAGATCAGGCGTCCAGTCCAAAAAGCATGTCATGTCCATTTAAAGCCAGCATTGTCTTCCTCAGATAAGTCTTTCTCGTCCGAAGGCGATACTCCTTTTCTGAAATTCGTTTTCTCTTTTCTTTGTTTTTCTTCAAAACTCTTTCATGTTTAACCCCAAGTTCTAGATATACCGGAAAGGACAGGTGGCAGGTTTGTTTGCACGGAATTCCGTTTCATGAAGGAAAACACCTCGTTTCGTTGGTACGTCTGTCTAAACCTGAAGAATCACGATGTTTGACGGCGTTCGAAGTAAAGAGGAAAGAGAGAAATTTCCCCAGCAAGTCCGCTTCGGACAAATCCCCACAGGGTTTCCCTTTGTACGAATCCGCACAAAGAATCCACTTTGTAAATATTCCCCAAAAGGTCTGCTCCAGCGAAATCCACACAGATTTTCTCTTGTACAGATCCCCACAGGGTCTTCCCTTTGTTAATAAAAAATGGGGACACAAATCCCCATCACATCCCCGACGAGTCCTTTTGTAAAAAATTCCCCAACAAGCTTACCCCAACAAATCCTAGAGAGCCCGCTTTGAAACAAATCCCCAGCATGCCCCGTTGTGCAAAAATCCACACAAAGAATCCACTTTGTAAATATTTCCCAACAGAGCTGCCTTTTGTACAAATCCCCACAAAATACCTCCAATAAAATCCCCGTTGAGAATCTCCAAGCAAAACGAGACACAAAAAAAAAGAAAAAAAAATGAAAAAAAGAGCCTTACGAGGCAAATCATCACAAAATCTAGAAATACAAGCCTGAGTAGTCTAAAGGGTTTCGCCATTTGAATCCAATCAATGGCAGGACTTCGCAACAGAAATAAGGACGCAACAAAGCAACTTGGAACGATCAGGGTCACCGAACCAACCGTCATTTCCGAACTAACAATTGTTCTTTGTCCGAAAAGTTGAAACAGGTATAATCCAAGACAACCGTGCAAGAAGCAGGTGTCGCCCAAAGAAGAAGGTACATGGGTACAAGAAATATCTTATCAATAAGGAAATCACTCGAAAGGTAAGTTTCCACGAGACTCCCTTTTATCTTCTACTAAAACAAGAAAATCAAAAAAAAAAAGAGGTTAGCTAGCATTCTCGAACTTTACCCCCAACAGCATTAGGGTTTTAAACCCTAAACTGAACTTTTCCTTTAATCAGCATTATGGTTTTAAACCCTAAACTGAACTTTTTCCATTCAGTCAGCATTAGGGTTTTAAACCTTAAACTGAACTTTTCCTTTCAGTCAGCATTAGGGTTTTAAACCCTAAACTGAACTCTTTCCTTTAGTCAGCATTAGGGTTTTAAACCCTAAACTGAACTTTTTCCTTTCAGTCAGCATTAGGGTTTTAAACCCTAAACTGAACTTTTCAGCATTAGGGTTTTAAACCCTAAACTGAACTCTTTCCTTTCAGTCAGCATTAGGGTTTTAAACCCTAAACTGAACTTTTTCCATTCAGTCAGCATTAGGGTTTTAAACCCTAAACTGAACTTTTCCTTTTAGTCAGCATTAGGGTTTTAAACCCTAAACTGAACTTTTTCCATTCAGTCAGCATTAAGGTTTTAAACCCTAAACTGAACTCTTTCCTTTGAGTCAGCATTAGGGTTTTAAACCCTAAACTGAACTTTTTCCATTCAGTCAGCATTAGGGTTTTAAACCCTAAACTGAACTTTTCCTTTCAGTCAGCATTAGGATTTTAAACCCTAAACTGAACTTTTCCTTTAATCAGCATTAGGGTTTTAAACCCTAAACTAAACTTTTCCATTTAGTCAGCATTAGGGTTTTAAACCCTAAACTGAACTTTTTCCTTTCAGTCAGCATTAGGGTTTTAAACCCTAAATTGAACTTTTTCCATTCAGCCAGCATTAGGGTTTTAAACCCTAAACTGAGCTTTTCTATTTCAGTCAGCATTAGGGTTTTAAACCCTAAACTGAACTTTTTCCTTTCAGTCTGCATTAGGGTTTTAAACCCTAAACTGAACTTTTCAGCATTAGGGTTTTAAACCCTAAACTGAACTTTTCCATTTAGTCAGCATTTGGGTTTTAAACCCTAAACTGAACTTTTTCCATTCAGTCAGCATTAGGGTTTTAAACCCTAAACTAAACTTTTCCTTTCAGTCAGCATTAGGGTTTTAAACCCTAAACTGAACTTTTCCATTTAGTCAGCATTATGGGTTTTAAACCCTAAACTGAACTTTTTCCATTCAGTCAGCATTAGGGTTTTTAAACCCTAAACTGAACTTTTCCTTTCAGTCAGCATTAGGGTTTTAAACCCTAAACTGAACTTTTCCTTTCAGTCAGCATTAGGGTTTTAAACCCTAAACTGAACTTTTCTTTTCAGTCAGCATTAGGGTTTTAAACCCTAAACTGAACTTTTCTTTTCAGTCAGCATTAGGGTTTTAAACCCTAAACTGAACTTTTTCGCTTAATCAGCATTAGAGTTTTAAACCCTAAACTGAACTTTTCCCCAGTTGGTCAGTATTAGAGTTTCAACTCTAAAACTGAACTTCTCCCCAGCTAGTCTGTATTAGGGCTCCAACCCTGAACTGAGCATTCATATCTTCTTTCATCAATTTTATGAACTTCCTGGCGAATAATTCATGAAATTTTCCTAGTGAAACTGGGGCAGAAAATTTCGTTCATTTGTTTTTCCCGCAGGTCTAACCTCGAGCCACACGGATCGAAATGACCCACGAGATGAGTTTCAACTCAAAGTCAAGGAAGAAAAAGACAAAGAGAAGATGTCCCGAGATACTGGAGAAAATGGAAGGCGGATCGTTCCAAGTTTTGGTTAAGGTCCCGAACTCCGCCAGTCGCATCTCACTCAGTATCCTAGAGATTAAACAAGTCGCCGCAACTCGCAAGCATCAAGATTCGGATCGAAGTCTCCAAGCACAATCAGCTAAGACCCAAGATCAAGTCGCAAAAGAATCATAGATAGGGATCTTGTAACTAGCAGTTGACATGCATATAAGTATTTAGTTCAGTTTCAATTTTTCTTTGGTTGTAATAAGGCGGTCTGTAAAGCAATGGTGACAACAGCAACAGTAGTAACATCAAGCATTGCAGTCCCATGGTAGTCCCAGCTGCCAAAACTTCCCGAACTACATTAACCTGATTCCTGTTTAGCCCAGGATATGTAGGAAATCTTTGAAGCAAAGATTCGGTCAGATCTTTCAAAACATGCTTCACACGGAGTAGTCCATAGGCAAAAATCGCTCATATCCGCTCACTTTATCTTTGCACGAAAACTCTTCGTGTTTCCGAACAAAGAGGGGCAGCTGTGAGCACGTGATTTTTGTTTTGCGCGACAATCACTCCAAAAGAAATAAAAATAATAACAAATGTTCCTGCTGTACAATTTTTGGATTTTACGTGGCACTTTGTTAATTAGTTATAATTTTTGCCCATTTTTTATTTTATTAAAACAAAATACAAAAAAAATGTATGTGTCATGCGTAATTTGAACCGTAATCCGGTTGTTAAATAGGAAAATCATAAATATGCATTTTTTGTCCGTGATTGTTGTCTTGTTCAATTTTACCTACTTTTAAGATTTTTTATATGCGTGTAATAAAAAAACATTAAGTGTTAATTAATGGTGTTTAGTTTTATTTAATTAGGTTGTGTGTTTAAGAAAATTAGAAATAAAGAAAAAGAGGGTGAAACTTGTTTTAAATGAATTTGGGCCGATTCCCATTTCAAAATCTGAGGCCCAAACGAGCAGCCCAAGCCACCAGTCCAAACAGCCCACCCCCAGGCCACAAAACGACGTAGTTTGACACCAAAACTACGTCGTTTCAATGCCAATCCATCTCGACCATTCAAACCAAGCTGATCCAACGGTCCGGATTTCTCACCCGTAACCCCCATTACCCGACCCGTTACCCGAACCAGCTCTGACCCCTACTAAGCCAAACGACACCGTTTCTTTTAAGCCTTCAGATCCAAGCCGTCCATCTCGCCTCATCCAACGGCTGAAATCGATCCACCCATCCCATATATAAGTTTCCTACCATACCCTGCCCCCTATCCAAGACCCCCGCCTTCGTCCTCATCCCCTTCCCCACGAAACCCTAGCCGCCCCTTATTCCTCACCATTAATTCTGGCGGCATGAACGCCGATGGCCTTCACCTTAACACCATAGGACCGCCTCACCCCCCTGAATATGGATCTGTTGGCCGTTTAGTTCGAATCATCCCTTAGGTTCTCGAATCTTCATTTGAAGATTCGAGCAAAACTCGATCTACACCGATGCACACCAGTTTCATACCAGATAGCCCCCGGACCCCCTCGTGACCAAGCCATGCTTGGTTTGGTCCGAATCTAACCAAGAAAGCCCAAAACCCAAATCTGCCCTCTAGAACCCTAGGTTTCCTCGTGACTGATCCCTGTCTGTTTGAGCCAAAGTATTTAGGGTCTAATGGACTTTAGTTGAAGTGTTCTCAACGCCAAGAAGGGTCTGTTCGAATCCAAGCTAAGACTTTTTGATTTTTCGGGATTTAAGGTGAGTTTTGTTTTCCTTTTTCTTTATTTTTAGTCCATGTGCTGATTAAAGGTCTGTTCATGTCTTGTTTAATTCGTGTTTTGAATTTTTACTAACTGTGTCCTGTCCACCTTTCCTAAACCTATGTGTTCGATTAAGTCCTTCTTCTATTCACTGATAATGTGTATATGTGTATGTGTTGTGCAATTAGTTGAACTTCAAATTTGACTGATTAACTGATTCCTCGAGTACAATTTTGCTTAGTCAGTACAATTCGAATCATGTGTTCGATACTGTTAAATGTCTGATCATGGTTTCGATGGTACATGTTATGATTAGTATAGTCGAGTCGACATATGTCGTCAATTAGTTTCAGTTGTCCGAACAATAACCAATTGACCTGCTTTTGTTAAGCATTGCCTGAATCAATTAGGAACTGAGTTTAGTTACTTATAGTTGTTAATTTGATTTCAGAAATCTAAGGTTTGGTCTGTAATTGCAATCTGAATTGATGGCATGTGCACTTGTGCACAACATGTGCATAAAGGCCCTTTTGAATTAAAATAGTTTGACAGTATATGCTGTCAGATTACATTTTGCTGCCCATACTCTGCTTTTGTTTCAGAAATAATAAACCTTACTCAAAAGTAAGTCTGCCAGGGAATATCATGGGGTGTGTGTTTTTATTTAAATAGAAAGTGGAAACTGAAAAGAAGATAGCACATGGGAGGGTTGTTCTGATTGTCTAACAGGCTGTTAAAGGGTTGATTTTAGGTTGATAAAAGGGAGAACTTCCATCAGTTTAAGGAGGACATTTTTTGATAATAACAGAGGGAACTGAGAGGGAACATTTTTGAGAGTTGAGTTCTGAAAAACAGAAAACTGGAAAAGAATTCTTTTTGATAGCCCAAATAGATTTCAAGACTGAAAATTGACATTGGATTTTGAAAAGAAAAGAGATAGTGAGAGGGATAAAATACAGAAATCAGAAACTGGTTTTCTTCCTGCTTTGGTTCAATTCTCAGTCTGCTCAACCTATTCAGTCAGTTCTCTTTTCTTTCAAGTATCAGCTAAGTGTGTTAGTTTGGTTTGCATTGGCTGATTCTCTTGGAATTGGATTGTCTGGATTTCTGTTACTATACTTCTGGTCATTGCTGTAACTCTGCCATTTCTTTTATCGGCTCTAGTTGCCTCTTGCACTGGGATTTTGTTCCATTTGTTACCTGCTGTCACTGCTGCTGTTTGGTATTGCTTCTATTGCTTTACTGACCCCTCGCTTCTTCTGTTGTATCCAACATCCAGGTACATACTAAGACTTTGCATCTGATGTAACAATGAAAGCATGAAATCAAAGATATGCAGGAGTTTAATCATTCGTTTGCTGCAGTTACAGTTTTTTACGAATGTTATTAGATTTGTGTAACTTGTTTAGTTTGTAATTCAATAAAGGAACACATTAGGTAGCCTTGTACTTAATCGCAGTTTAGTTCGTCTTAAATTGTGATTTCGTTTGCTTAATGGGTTATCTGATAAGGAATGTATGAGTGTTTTGGCACACAGATAATTAGATAACCTTTCAACTAATATTCTGCATGTATAGAACAGAATGCCTTAATCTTCCCAGATATGATGTAGTTTTATTGAATCTTTGTAGGTAGTTCACATGATCCTGTTCAAACTCTATTAGTAATAGTTTCCGATAAGTTAATTCCACTGACCTAGTTTAAATAAGCGAGTTTCAAACTCGGATCTGAAGAACATTTATCATAAGCTTTTAGCAGTTCTATTGATCTTATATATTAATTTCCCCTGACCATTTAACAACATGTTCATCCATGAAATAAGGCACAAAACAATTCACGCCTCATAAAATCAGATAATCCAATAAGGATCCGAAGTTGGTCAAGCATGTAATTAGCACGTAATCCTCTTTCTTTCATTTTATTAGAGACGAACACGATAGAAATGTAGTCGCTATAGGTTTATCCTCTTAAATAAAAATTGAGACGAGCCTCGACAAACAAAAATGCACAAGCTGCGAGGCCCTCTAAATGTATATATTAAAATACTTAGAATTAGGGACAGGCCGTTTTAGCGAATTTTACGGCCTTCCCAAAATAACAATACGCTAGTTGCTTTAGGCGCACCTTTTAATAATTTAACCTTCTTAAACGTGGGTGCACATTGACGTGACCCAAATCCAAATCTCAACGGAGTCGAAATGTGTCGACGACCACGGGTGCATTGATTGTGACGTGATTCGAGATGCATTTTCACGACGTTGCAATTCTATAATAATAATAATAAAAGCAGTTTTTAAACTTAATAAAAGCACATAAGTCACAACATGTATTTAAATCAGATATTTAGCCATTATAACAATTTAAGAGACCGTGCTAGAACCACGGGATTCGAGGGTGCCTAACACCTTCCCTCGGGTCAACAGAATTCCTTACTTAGAATTTTTAGTTCGCAGACTTCATTTGGAAAAGTCGAAAATTTCCTCGATTTGGGATTCAAGATAAACCGGTGACTTGCGATACCAAAAACCAAACCTTTCCCAAGTGGCGACTCTGAATTAAATAAATAATCCCATTTCGAATATTGTCACTTAAATTGGAAAAACTCCCTCGCGCATTTAACCCTTCGGGGCGGGCGCGCAAAAAGGAGGTGTGACATACACAAAATCAATATATGTATAACATGTATCTAAACATAGATTTTTAACACTTAATCATGACTATTCATACCATTAAATCGCTTAACTATAATAAGCAAACATGATTTTGTGTAAACTCAATATTAGTACTTAATTACCGGGCTATAAACATATTCACTAGTTTCGCCAGGAAGTAATTGCCTCACTTTCTAAGATTTCGAATTTGACTAATTTTGTGGTTCGGTTCCGAAGGTAGAAATGTGTAACGACCCGACCGGTCATTTTAAGAATTTACGGTCCGATCTCCTATTAATTGCCTTCCCCATATTTGTTTCTTCTATTGTGAGTTGCCGGGAGGAATTATTTGGAGTTTCGGAGAGTTTTGGGACACTTAGTCCCTAAATGAGAGCTTAAGGTTTGGAAATTTGACCGTGATCGGAACAGTATGAAGACGGCCTCGGAATGGGATTCGGATGGTTCCGTTAGCTCCGTTGGGTGATTTCGGGTTTAGGATCGTGTTCGGATTGTGTCTTGGAGGTCCGTAGCTAATATAGGCTTGAAATGCCGAAAGCTGAATTTTTGAAGTTTCCGGTTCAATAGTGAGATTTTGACCCCGAGGGTCGAAATGGAATTCCGGAATTTGGAATAGCTCCGTAGTATTGAATGTGACGTGTGCGCGAAATTTCAGGTCATTCAGACGAGGTTTGATATACTTTTTGATCGAAAGAGTATTTGTGAGCTTTTGAAGTTCTTAGGCTTGAATCTGATGCGAATTGATTGATTCGATGTTGTTTGAGGTGTTTGGAAGATTTGTATAAGATTGGATAGAGGTATATGACTTGTTTGTGCTTTTGGTTGAGGTCCCGGGGGCCTCAGGATGATTTCGGGTGGTTAGCGGGAAGTTGGAAAGTTAGAGTTTGCAGGTGAAGTCTTTGGGCTGCTGTCATAACCGCATCTACGGTTGAAAGGCCGCAGATGCGACTCCCCAAGTCGCAGAAGCGGACAAGAGGAGAGTGAGCAGGAACCACAGAAGTGGATGTGTTACCGCACCTGTGTGACCGCAGATGCGACATATGGGTCGTAGGTGCGGAGAGGGAATTTTAAGTGAGAACCGTAGAAGCGGTTCCCTTGACCGCAGAAGTGGTATCGCAGATGCAAAAATTGAGCCGCGGATGTGACTTTGCTGGGCAGAAAAAATCAGAATTCGAGAGTTTAGTTTCAAAAAGTTAGAAATTGATTTGGAGCTCGGGAGAGGGCGATTTTGGGAGGAATTTGAAGAGGAAATCAGTGGGTAACAATTCCTTAACCCTTTCTAGTTGTATTCCATTAATCTATTGTTAGTTTTGTCATTTAATTTCGGATTGGAGGTGAAAATTGGGAAAAAATTGGAAGAAAGTTCTTAGACCTAGAATTCAAATTTTGATTGAGAATTTGACCTTGGATTTGGATAATTTTGGTATGCATGAACTCGTGAGAGTTTGAAGATTCTGAAAATATAAATTTTACCCGATTCCGAGACGTGGGCCCGAGAGGCATTTTGGTCATTTTACCTAATTTCACGTATTAACTTAGAATTTATTTGTAGAATCAGTTACTTGAAGTGTTATTTACATTATGCAATTGAATTGACTAGATTCGGGCCATTTGGAGTCAAGTACTCGTGGCAAGAGCGTGGTTTCTGATTGATTTTGAGTTGGTTCGAGGTAAGTGGCTTGTCTAACCTTGTGTGGGGAACTTTCCCCTTAGAATTTGGTATTATGATAATTGAAATGCCTTGTACGTAGGTGACGAGTGCGTACTTGTGCTAATTGTTGGAAATCCTGTTTTTATTAAAGTAGCTTTAAATGTGTTTTTTCTTTCCTGCTTATACTACTTGGAATTTAAGCCTACTGTTAGCTTAGGGAAGCATGTCTAATTAACTTAATTGTTTTATTTGCTTAAACTACCTTATGTGTATTACGTGAAGCATGGTAGGTTAGAATTATTTGTTTTACCTTGGTATGAAGTTGAGTTTAATTGAGTATTCTTTGTGCTATTGCTGTGTGTTTTACTTTGGGACTACGGGACGACATCCCGGGAGATCCCTTGTACGTATTGATGGTTTGAACTGAAGTGCAGGATACCGAGAGATCCCCAGCACGTATATTGAGGATACCAACAGATCCTCGGGATATCAAGAGATCCCTAGCATATATTAAAGATACAAAGAGATCCCTAGTATATATTGAGGATACCAAGAGATACTAAGAGATCCTCGGGATACTGAGAGATCCCCGGTTATTATCTTTGTAAAAAATGGTATTCCTTGTGATTATTTTGCCTCTATTTCAGTTATTGTTATCCTTATTATCCTGTATTAATTCTTATTGTTATCTTTCAACTGTACTGTTTTATCTTATAAGGTTATACCTTATATCTCATTTAATCTCAGTGGGGCCCTAACCTTCCTCGTCACTATCTGACTGAGGTTAGGCTTGACACTTACTGAGTACCGCTGTGGTATACTCATGCCCTTTCTATGCATGTTTTTCATGTGCAGATCCAGGTACCTCCACTCAGACTTATCACGCGTGAGACGAGGCGCTTGTAGAGACTCCGAGGTATATCTGCCGCGTTCGCAGACCGAAGAGTCCCTTTCTACTCTCCCTTTTTGTATTAGCCTTTTTGTACTTTCGTTTCTTTGCTAGATATTCTGGAGTTAGATGCTTGTAGACATTCAAAGGCTTGTGATCATGAGATTCCGGGTTTTGGGAAATGTTATTAGTTTCGAGAGTTGTTATTGTGTATGCCGAGCGGCATATTAATCACTATTTTATTTCACTATTTCGGTTTTTAATTATTTCTTCCGCAATTTTGTTTATTTTTTGCATTGATAGCTTACCTAGTTGTAGAGACTAGGTGTCGTCACGATGGTTCACGGAGGGCGAACCGGGGTCGTGACAAAATGGCAATGGGGCAGAGTAAAAGTAGTACAAGGCAGGGCAGAGCAAGTTATGGCCATAATGGGACAGGGCGTGACAATACTTAAACGGGGCAGGACAACGAGGTCAAAATAATTTTTTAGAAAATATTAAATAAGGCAAGACATGATATTAAATAAGGCAAGACATGGATTAGTAAGGAGTTTTAGCTTCATTAAAAAGGTCAAAAAGTTATTGTTTACCGTGAAAATGGTAATAACAATTAAATTTGATTTAGTGGTTCTAAAAATATGTGATCTATTTTTATACTAGTTGTTAGGCAGTAGATACTATGCGATGTAAGCACGTGATTTTTGCCCTATATGAGAATTACTCCCAAAAAATCCAAAAATAAAATGATTTTTCTTTGGTGTGCAATTTTGTGATATTTTGAATAATTATTTGTATTTGTTTGTGCGTGTTTATTTGATAAATTAATAAAAAATACAAAAATATGTCGCATTTTGCATGTAGGATTTAATTCTATAGTTGTTAGTAATTAAATTTGTTTTACAAAAATTAAAAAATTACAAAAATAAGGATCGTTTGCATTTTTAGCATTTAATGTCCAAATATACAATTTTATGCTTAATTAATACTTAATTGTGCGTTAATTGTTATTGGGAGTTAATTCGCGTTTTTATAACTTAATTTAATTCTTAATAATAGTTTAAGTATTTTTATAATTTAGTTTTAGAGAAATAAAAGAAGAAAAGAAAGCAAAAATATAAAGAAAGTCGGAATTAGGCCTCTTCTTCAATTTCAAGCCACATGCCCAAAAATTGGCCCAATCTTCCCTACGACCCAGTCCATTTCGAACTGGGTCGACCCAGTCCATAACCCAAAAGACTCAAACCCCATTTGTCTTTCATTTTTACAAAACAAAAACAAAACAAAAAAAAATAGGAGAAGAAAACCCTAAAAATCTAAACCATCCGCCCCCCCCCCCCCTCTCCTATCTTCTTCTTCTTCCTCAAGCTCACATCCCTTCCTCCCATGGCAGACCTTCCCCCCTCACACCCCTGCCCCCCTCACGTCAACACACACACAACACAACCACTCTCACCCCCACGACATCCCCTCGCTGCCATGGCTGCGTTTTTCAAGTTCGTCGAGCAACTTCTACGCCACCATTGTTGCCCGTAGTTGCTTCTCCTCCTGCTGTTGCGTTTTCTTCTTCTCCAACACTGCTGCTGCTGCGTTTTTCATCCTTCATGTTGCTGCTGTGTCGTCCAAACAAACCACCACAACTGCTGCCCGCCGCGTCCAGCCATGGACGAGCTTCATCGAGCTCGAACTCGAGCTACCATGGCTGCCGTTGCATCTTCTCCGACACCGCTGCTGCTACTGTTTCGTGCTGCTGCTCCAGCAGTGTTGTTGCTGCTGCCTTCTGCTTGTGGCGGGCTGCCATTCTTCGTTTTAAATGATGCCAAACGACCACCTTCTTTGGTCGTCCGTTCGTAGTCGTCTTCGACGTCAAGTTATCTTGGTGCGAGATTCGTTCTCGGACAGATTTGTTTACAATCAAAGTTCGTCGTTGATTCATCTCCGGTTAGTTGTTTTTGAGTTTTATTTTTGTCCATATTTTTGTTTGATATTTTCCGGATCCAAAATCGTTAAAGAATTCAATTCTTGTTTTGTTCGTTGTTCATCGTTGAAATTATTTTTCTAGTTTGTTCATGTTCATGTGCTTTGTTAAAATTAATTTTCAGATTTCAAAATAGAAGTTTAATTAGTTGTTTTCATGTTTATTTCATGTTTGTATTATTGTTTAAGTAAGTATTTGTTAGTTTGATGTTTGTTAGATTCAAATTGAAATTTAATCAACTATTTCTTCAATTTGTTTCATGTGTTTATGTATTGTTAGAAATTGTTAATATTGTTAAGTTCAAGTTTAAGTTCATAATTGTTTCTTCGTCGATCTTGTTATTTGTTTAAAGAATTTAGTTGTATTAAAGGAATATATTGCTTTAATCGTTTAATCCGTCATGTTTGTTGTCTTAAAATAGATTCATTCATGTTCATACTTTGTTTGGATGATCTTGAATCCGAATTTTGTATAGTTTGATTTCTTGTTTACCATTTATGATTATTGCTTGAATTGTTATCATAATCTTGTTTAAAGTTTAATATAAAAATTGTTTGTTGTAATGTTGTTAGAGTTGATTTTAAGTTCAATATGATTGAATTTAGAAATCTTCATACTTTGTTTGTTGTTGTTGTTGAATCCGAAAATAGGATTGTTTGTTGCTAAAATATTGTTCAATCAAATTTTAGTTGTTCTTGGTTGTTCAATTTGTGTTCATGTGATTTGTTGTTGAAATGTTGTTAAAATCATGTTCATGTGATATTGTTGTTATGATGTTCATCCGTGTTCATATTGTTGTTTGAACATTGTTAGAAATTGATCATATTGTCTATATTTTGGTTAAGTTTGATTAATTGATGTGTTATAGCTGATGGGTAGTTTGGTAAATTTGTAATACGTTCAGGGGTAGTTTGGTAATTTCAGTAAGATCGGAAGGGGTAGTTTAGGAATTGTACATTTTGTAATTGTTTATTTGAAGCATGGGGGACAAAATGAAATGGGGTGGGTTGTGATATGATTATTTAATATAAAGGGGGGACAAGATTTAAATTAAAGGGGAATCTTGTATTATTTTAAATAAAGCATGGGGGACAAAATATAATGGGGTGGTGTGATATATTTATTTAATGTAATGGGGATGAGTGGGAAGATAATGGGTTTGGTAGAGAAAGGGATTGATTTTAATTGATTTATGGGATGGGATATATATATGTGAAGTCTTGAACACAAAAGGGAGGAGAAATACACAGACAAAAAAAAAAACGGGAGAGAGAAACAAATCTGAAAATAAGAGAGAGAAAAGGGCTGAACATTTAAGAGATAGAAAATTCCGAAAAATATTTAAGTTTTCAAATAAAAAAAAACTAAAAAAAAATTCTGTTTTCTTTTGTTGTTTGAAATCAGAATTGATTGTTGTTTCATAAAAGCTGAAGCTTTTGTTTTTTTTGGATTACTACTCCACCGGTCTGTTACTGGGTTGTTACTGTTGCTGGGCTATTGTTGCTGTGTTGTACTGATTTTACTGTTGTTGCTGATTCTCATATTCATTTTCTTTTGCTTCCAATATCAGGTACACAACTGAAAAGCTGTTTATTGTAATCCGAAATATGAAGCGTGAATACATATGAAGAATGAAAATTTGAAGTTTTAATTTCGTTTTTTATTTCTTTGTTCCTTTTGTTGATTGTATTTAAGCTATTTCATGAATTACTAAATAATAACTGGAATAAGAAAATAATATCATAAGTTATTCTGTAATAAATCAGTTCGGCAAAATAGGTTAATTCACTAGTTATGAAGGCTTCAAGATTATAGGTTGATCATGAACAAGTAGCTAAATTTAGCTAAGACACGAATTTAAATTAAACATCGTAAATTAGGCATTAAGGCATGACTTGAGCTTAAGCAAGATTAAGAGAACGTTTAAGTCTAATAAACTTTCTAATAAGCTTTAGTAATTATGGTTAAATCTAGTTTCAAATGATTGTGAATAATTAATCTCAATAAATTTTTTTAAAAAAAATAACAATGCTGAGTTTTAATCTAGCTATATTTGTTTATTTTGAATATTAGTTGTTGAATTTTTATTTTATTTATAATTTCGAAATTAAGAGTGAAATTCCTTTTTCATCAATATTTGTATTAATTAAGCAATTAGCATGTCATGTCTTCTTAAAATAATAAAAGCTAGTAATAAATTAGGATTTTCTTTTTTTATTTTAGAGACTCTTTTTATAGAAAAATGTAGTCGTTTTAAGATTTGTCCAAATAAATGAGATGAGCCTCGCTTAATGAAATGTATAGATTGCGGGGCCCTCAATAAATGTACATTTAATCGCTTAGAATTAGGAAGGAGCCGTTTTAGCAAATTTCACGGCCCTACCCAAAATAATGATACGCTAGACTCTTTAGGCACGATTTAATTAATTTTACCTTCTTAAACTCGGATGCGCATTTCATGCGAACCAAATCTAAATCCTAAAACATTGAATAAAAATGTGTTCCAGATTGCGGGTGCATTTCATGTGACGTAATCCAAAGACATGTTTTAAACGATGTTCACAATTTTTTTTTAAAAATAATAATAATAATAATAAAGTGGTAAAGAGTTAAAATTGGCACATCGGTTCATAATTGTATTAAAATCAGATAAATAAGCCAAATATGACAATTGAGCGACCGTGCTAGAACCACGGAACTCGGGAATGCCTAACACCTTCTCCCGGGTTAACAGAATTCCTTATCCGGATTTCTGGTTCGCGGACTGTAATATGGAGTCATTCTTTTCCTCGATTCGGGATTAAACTGGTGACTTGGGACACCCTAAATCTCCCAAGTGGCGACTCTGAAATAAATAAACAAATCCTGTTTCGACTGTCCTTTAATTGAAAAAAACTCCTTGTACCCTCGCGGGGGCGGAAAAAGGAGGTGTGACAGCTCTGGCGACTCCGCTGGGGACTTAACCCAGAACCAGTGGTTCAGGGTTAGAAATTCGAGCTCATATAAATTGTTATATTTGGTTTTATCTGATTTTTACATGATTGAGCCTAATGTGCTAAATGTTGCTTTTACCGCTTTGATATTACGTGAACTGTGTATAAACTGTGCCGAAACCCATCTCCTCTCTCAGTCTTCTAAATCATGAAGAAGGGTGTACTTCGTACGACTTCTTTTCTGTATAGTGTCAAATCCCAATTTAGAACGAGGTTCGGACAAGTTGCTAAGCCGGTGAAGCTTCTGTATTCCCGGTACGCTACCCCCTCGGCTCGAGCTGTCCGCTCGGGTAAGCCAGGTCTAGAACAAACACCCAGGTTCTGAACCTAGTATAACAAAGCCACATGCCGGATCCCTAGTAGGAACGTTTGTTTGCATCACGTGCATCTGACTTTGGAGGCTCAACAAAGGGGTTGAGTCTGTCTAGGACAGGTGCACCAAAAATGAAAATGACCATCTTGATGCATCTTACTTGTTACTACTTGCGCATTAATTTGATTCGGACTTGTGTGTTGACTGACTTGTGAATATCAAGAATAATATTTTGAAATTGAAAAAAAAAAGAAATAGCGGTTAGGGAATTGATTGTTTATTTTGAAAAGAAAACAAATGCCCAAATACTGTCAAAACTCTGCCGAAATTTTGAGAAAATGAAAAAAAAATGTCTTATTATTTTGTTTTATTAAAAGCTAAGAAAAGAAAAAAAAAGAGCCGTTGTTCTGTTTTGTTTTTCAAAAAAAAAAATAAAATAGAAAAAATATATAGTTTGTCTTGCCATGAAAATGAAAATGAAAAAGAGTCTTATTTTTAAAATGGTTTTTTTATTATTTATTTGATTATGAAAATGCAAAAAAAAAAATAAAAAAAAAATAAAAAAAGTCTTTCATTATTTGTCGCAAATATATATATAAATCTGAAAAGTTTTTTTTTATTTCCAAAATATATATATCTTTATTTGTTGCAAAGAATATTTGTCTTGCCAAGAAAATTCAAAGTAAAATTCCAAAAAAGATATGTCTTGCAAAAAATAATATAAATATCTTTATTTTCCATTGTTGATAAAACAAAAATAATAAAAATGTTTTTAAAAAAAAAAAAATCCGAAAATATTTTGATACTTCTTTCAAAATTGAAAAGAAAATTCAAAATTCAAAAAATATTTTTTAGAAGCATTTCTTTTATCAAAAGTAAAATTCCAAAAATATTTTTTTTTCTTTAGAATAAGAAAAAAAACAAATGGAAATTCAAAAAAAAAAAAAAACTTCCTTTTACTTTTGAAATTCTCAAAGTTCAAATCAAAAGAAAAAGAATTTTTACAAGTCTTTCTTTCAAAAAGAAATCAATCAAAAAAAAATATATATATATATACTTCCTTTCTTCTTTTGAAGCAGTTCTTTCACAGTTCCAATTAAAAAAATATATATATTAGTTCATTTACTTATTCTTGATCAGCCCGAACTACGCGGGTTTGATTCTCACCGGATGTGAGATACGTAGGCAACCCTCATCGGGTCCAACCCCCTTTTTGCTAAAATAGTCAAAAACCAAAAAAATAAATAAAAAACGTGTCAAAATTTTTTATTTTGTCATAAATAAGTCTAGTGGTGTCCAACCTTCCCTTTTGCTAAAATAGCCAAAAAAAAACATGTCAAAATTTTAATTTTGTCATAGAGAAGTCAGGTGACGCTGTTTTATGAAGACATAGCCGAATGTTCCCGAAAGGGACGCCGGGAGACTGACTTTGCATAAACAGCCACCTTTGGGTCATTTTTAAGATTTTGACCAGTTGACCCACACAGCCTTAAAAATCTTCGTCCCCGAGGCGTTGAAAGGCCGTGTTTGCAATATTGACTTTTCTAATTCGAAAAATGATAAAAAGAGTCATAAATAAGTCGGGTGATGCTGTTTTGTCAAAAATAGCCGAATGTTCCCGAGAGAGACGCCGGAAGGCTGACTTTGCATAAACAGCCACTTTTTTTTGGGTCCTGTTTAGGATTTTGGTCTAGTTGACCCACACAGCCCTATAAATCTTCGTCCCCAGGCGCTGAAGGGCCGTGTTTGCAACATCAGGTTTTTAGTATAATTTGAAAAGAAAAAAAAAAGAGTCAGCGGTCAGGTGAATACCGTTTGGATTTTTTTTAGTCAAAATAACCCGAGCCAACTTCGGCCGCGTCTTGAACCGTTCTTGCCGAAATAACCTTAGAGTATCTGTCAGTTGTCGAAAGGTTATTTTCGTAAAAGAATGGACAAGTGTGTAAAGTGTCATAAAATAATCCTCCCCAGCCTCAAATTCATGAAAGTTGGAAGGGGCCACATTTGCAAAAATAACCGTTTGGTTGCATTTGTCAAACGGGGAAAGAAATTGGCCATTTGTAAATCTTTTAATTAGAATATGTGGGTTGTTTGATTTTCCAGCTTGTAGGTCATCTTCAAACCTTTGAAACTCAGTTTGTTTTAACATGAAAATTGAAAAAAAAATGTTTAGCATTGTTTATCTTTTATTGGGTCCGAACTACGCTCGGTCTGATTCATGCGGGGTCATGATACGTAGGCAATCTCCATAAGATTCGACCACCACCAAAATAAAAAAAATATAAAAAAATATAATAATAAATAAATAAAAGAGAGTGTGGAAGATTTTCAGGGGGCACAATTGTCTAACTGCTTAGGTACATTGTATCTCTGATACATGATTGTCTATCCAATGCCCTAACACTAACGTGATGGCTTCCCTTTGATGTGTCCATATATAGAAAGTGGTTGGTTGTGGTAACTCCTCCCTGCAAAGCAAAATCAAAGGACAATGGCTCAGAACCGCAGAACCGAGTGGATCGGTACTGATGACCGACAACAATTGGTCGAACAGAACAACAGGTTGGTAGAAGAAGTGAAAATGCTGAGACAGCATGTGGCAGACATGTATCAGGCATGGATAACGGGAAAAGCACCACCCCCTCCACCGCCAAGCCTCTTGAACTCGGTCATTTCCCAAGCACCCAACACCATAATGGAAGATTCTCCATACTCTCCATCCCAACCCATTTATGGAAGCTTTCCCAGCTATCCGAGTAGCTCCATCACTCTTCAATGTTTCTCCGCTCCCCAACACCACTTCTTTCCCCGTGACCTCAAAAGCCATACCTCACTTCCCAGGTACCCGACTCCACGAAATGCTTACCCACCCATACAAGCCTACCAAAAGCCATCTGGATCAGGTTTCCGGCCCTGTCAACATGCAAGAATGAAAAGGTTGCTGAAACAAGAAAAGGCTCTCACCCCTATCGGGGTATCTTATGCCAGTCTGTTTGAAAGGCTAAGGCATGCTGGCTCGATTGAACCACTCCCCGCATGTACTCTAAATCCACTTGCAAGGAGCTTTGATCCGGCAGCGCGATGCGCCTACCACTCCAATGTCATAGGGCACAACATTGAGAGCTGTCATAGTTGGAGAAGGGAAGTAGAGAAAATGATCCGAGAAGGGCGGGTTGTGATTAATAACAGTGACATGGAGCACTCGAACCCCCTCGAGAACTTGCCGACGGAGGTTGATGAGATTGAAGCTGGTAATGGTCTCGGCAGTATTGATGCAAAGCTCAGTGGCTAAAATGCCAATTTTGATAAAGTGGGAGGACGTTTTGTTCCTTGGTCAGCAAGAGAGAAGCTTGTGGTGGCTCATTTTGTTGTCATTTCTGTTGTTCGGATTATTAGGGTTATAAGTCGGATGTTGTCTTGTCCAGTTTGTTTTAGGATTTTGTTCTGGATTGTTTTGTTTGTTTTGTTATTTAAACCATTTCACCGGTAGTCTAATACAAAATCCGGTCTTTTATTATTTCCAATCATCTTTTTGTTTAGTCCTTTTATCATTTTTGTTCAATGCCGATTCTAGGGACATGACATGCGCACCCAGTTTGGGCCTAGTCTTAAAAGTTAATCATAAAACCCTGAGAAGGTGATCAAAGCATTTAAAGGAAATAAGAACGGTTTGAGATTATTTGGAGCCTGAGTCATGTGGAACTGGGGCAAACACAAAGAAAACCGTTAAATAAAGATTCGCCTAAATTGGCATGAGGGTCGTTCATAATAAAAGAGAATGAGAGTGTCGCCCAACGGTGCTTTAGAAGTGACAAATGAACAAACATATGTTTAACATAATTGTCAAGCCCAGCACCGTCGGAAGAGACTATAAATCTATTGTTTGTTGTGTTGTTTGCATTTGGCATGTTTTGAAGACTGGAATGACGAAGGCATTTTGTTCTTCTACCTAAACACTTTATCCTTCGTTACCCCTTTTTGAGCCTTACTTATTTTTCTTTCATACCCCTCGTTCGGAATCAGTAAAAACGACTAGAAAACGCGAGCATGGCATGAAAACATGAAAAAAAAGAAGAAGAAAAGAAAACAACAAAACGAAAAAGAAAAGAAAAGAAAAATGGTAACAAAAAAAAAAGTCAAATGAAAAAAGAGGAATTGGGAACTACGTTTGACCTGATTCCTCAAAGAGGATACGTAGGCGCTTCACGGCTCGGTCATAGTTTTGAAAATATATAAATCAATCAAGTAAAATATCCCCAAGCAAGAAACTGGGGCAAAAGTTGCGTTTATGGTAAATAAATCTAGTTCCGAAAGTTGTAACTAATAACCCAGAATTAATGCTTTTTTGAGCCTTTAATACCTTTTTTTTCTAGCCCTATCCAAAACCCACATTACGGTCCAAAGAAAGACCTTCTGACCAGTCTTCAAAAGATGCCAAGTCAGACAAATGAGAGTCTTACCGGCGAACATAACATTCTGTTCCACAGCAGAAAGGACTCTAATCTCCAGCAGAGAGAGTCATACCGGCAACACTCCAAATCCCCAGTTGGAAAGTGATACAAATGAGAGAGTCATATCGGTGAAAACCTTCACAGGCACCATAAGGCGATGAAAGCTGAGAGAAGAACAAAAAATGAGAGAGACTTGATAGTAAAAACCCTTTGGGCACTACAAGTCGAATAAGATTAAGAATCCAATGGGGAATTGCCAATTGAAGATCTTGAAAGATGATTGACGGTAGAGGATAGGCCACATACGCGTGTCATGTCCATTAGAGTCGGTATCTGCGTTTGATAGGTTTTTATTTATAGTTTCTTTTATAAAAGAGTCATCATTTCCTTTGTCTTTTGTTTTGTATCTTTTATCTTTCTCCTTTCATAAAAATTTTTCCCCAATAGAGTCTGTCCGGTCAGAACAAGTATGAAATGACTTCAAAATATGTCATCAGCTTCCCAATTATACAAAATGAGATCTGACTAGTGCATCCAAATGGTGTAGTCAGCGAGGAACAAGCGCGAGGCCAGTGTCAAGAAAATATCCCCAGCAAAAGGGAATTGACAAAAGGATTGACGAGTGTCAAAAGGGATATCCTTGCCAAAACCAAAGTTATAAACCTCAAGGCCAAAACCCGTGGGCAAATCAAGGAGAGCAATGAGCATGATTTGGGAAATTCATACTAGGACTAAAAGGTCGGGGAAATGCCAGCTTCCGAGCTATGTCACAAAAGAAGACGGATATCCCCAGCAGGAAGGGATTATCCCCAGCACATAATATTATCCCCAACAAGCTGTGGAACGCAGAGCAAGGAAGGAGAAAGGGAAAAGCCATCCCAGTAGGGGTATCACAACCAACCACCATGTTTTAAACTAACAAATTTTGTTTGATTTGAAATAGGTAAAGGAAATGGCATTGATGCCAGAAATGCATGCCGCAAGGGATATTATCAAACTGGGGCAGAAAATTTTCCTTCCGCTTAGAAAATTTTCTGGAAGTCAGGTACCCATGCGGGGAAGAATAAAGATAACACCAGTCTCAAGGGAAGTGGTCTTAGAACCAGTGTTTCCCCCGACATAATAAGTTTCTATGGAGGAAGTTGTTCCCCAGCAAAGGGATGAAACTTGAGCTCAGTGAAGCACTAGTTCTGAAAGAATCAGAATCCCCCAACGGTGTTATCCTCGACAGCGTTATCCCCAGCTGATAACATTTTACCCCCCAACAGGTAAGTAAATTATTCCCCAACAGTGTTATCCCCAGCAAGTATTCGAGGTAAGACATTTTCAAGTCTTAAGGATATTTTGGGTTCATCCGCCCTCGAATAGGATATTTTGGGTTCATCCGCCCTCGAATAGGATATTTTGGGTTCATCCTCCCTCGAATAGGATATTTTGGGTTCATCCGCCCTCGAATAGGATATTTTTGGTTCATCCGCCCTCAAATAGGATATTTTGGGTTCATCCGCCCTCGAATAGGATATTTTGGGTTCATCCGCCCTCGAATAGGATATTTTGGGTTCATCCGCCCTCGAATAGGATATTTTGGGTTCATCCGCCCTCGAATAGGATATTTTGGGTTCATCCGCCCTCGAAGGATTTTATTTTCAAAGTTGTTGTTGAAGCCAGGCGCCCACCTGAATAACGAAAGGAATACTTTTCTTGTCTGTCCATTGCATATTTTAGGCGCCCACCTGTATAACAAGGGAATACATTCCACGCCTTTGCCAATAGGAGACGCACATCCACGCCTTTGCCAATAGGAGACGCACTTCCTAAGTCTAGTTCCGCCAATAGGAGACGCACTTCCTAAGTTAGTTTCACCCATAGGAGACGCATTTCCTCCTAAGTTTAGTTTTACCCATAGGAGACGCATTTCCTCCTAAGTTTAGTTTACCCATAGGAGACGCATTTCCTCCTAAGTTTAGTTTACCCATAGGAGACGCATTTCCTCCTAAATTTACTTTTACCCATAGGAGACGCATTTCCTCCTAAGTTTAGTTTACCCATAGGAGACGCATTTCCTCCTAAGTTTAGTTTACCCATAGGAGACGCATTTCCTCCTAAATTTACTTTTACCCACAGGAGACGCATTTCCTCCTAAGTTTAGTTTTACCCACAGGAGACGCATTTCCTCCTAAGTTTAGTTTTACCCATAGGAGACGCATTTCCTCCTAAGTTTAGTTTACCCATAGGAGACGCATTTCCTCCTAAGTTTAGTTTACCCATAGGAGACGCATTTCCTCCTAAATTTACTTTTACCCATAGGAGACGCATTTCCTCCTACATTCCACGCCTTTGCCAATAGGAGACGCACTTCCTAAGTCTAGTTCTGCCAATAGGAGACGCACTTCCTAAGTTAGTTTCACCCATAGGAGACACATTTCCTCCTAAGTTTAGTTTTACCCATAGGAGACGCATTTCCTCCTAAGTTTAGTTTACCCATAGGAGACGCATTTCCTCCTAAGTTTAGTTTACCCATAGGAGACGTATTTCCTCATAAATTTACTTTTACCCATAGGAGACGCATTTCCTCCCAAGTTTAGTTTACCCATAGGAGACGCATTTCCTCCTAAGTTAGCATTGAAGTTGGAAGCCCGCCCATATAATAGAGGCATACATTTCTGTCCTTTTACTTTCAGTTCTAGGTCGCCCACCAGTAAAATGCGGGAATACATTTCAGTTCTAGGTCGCCCACCAGTAGAATGCGGGAATACATTTCAGTTCTAGGTCGCCCACCAGTAAAATGCGGGAATACATTTCAGTTCTAGGTCGCCCACCAGTAAAATGCGGGAATACTTTCTGTTCTAGGTCGCCCACCAGTAAAATGCGGGAATACATTTCAGTTCTAGGTCGCCCACCAGTAGAATGCGGGAATACTTTTAAGTTCTAGGTCGCCCACCAGTATAATGCGGGAATACTTTCTGTTCTAGGTCGCCCACCAGTAAAATGCGGGAATACATTTCAGTTCTAGGTCGCCCACCAGTAAAATGCGGGAATACTTTTAAGTTCTAGGTCGCCCACCAGTATAATGCGGGAATACTTTCTGTTCTAGGTCGCCCACCAGTAAAATGCGGGAATACATTTCAGTTCTAGGTCGCCCACCAGTAAAATGCGGGAATACTTTCTGTTCTAGGTCGCCCACCAGTAAAATGCGGGAATACATTTCAGTTCTAGGTCGCCCACCAGTAAAATGCGGGAATACTTTCTGTTCTAGGTCGCCCACCAGTAAAATGCGGGAATACATTTCAGTTCTAGGTCGCCCACCAGTAGAATGCGGGAATACATTTCAGTTCTAGGTCGCCCACCAGTAAAATGCGGGAATACATTTCAGTTCTAGGTCGCCCACCAGTAAAATGCGGGAATACATTTCAGTTCTAGGTCGCCCACCAGTAGAATGCGGGAATACATTTCAGTTCTAGGTCGCCCACCAGTAAAATGCGGGAATACATTTCAGTTCTAGGTCGCCCACCAGTAGAATGCGGGAATACATTTCAGTTCTAGGTCGCCCACCAGTAAAATGCGGGAATACATTTCAGTTCTAGGTCGCCCACCAGTAGAATGCGGGAATACATTTCAGTTCTAGGTCGCCCACCAGTAAAATGCGGGAATACATTTCAGTTCTAGGTCGCCCACCAGTAAAATGCGGGAATACTTTCTGTTCTAGGTCGCCCACCAGTAAAATGCGGGAATACATTTCAGTTCTAGGTCGCCCACCAGTAAAATGCGGGAATACTTTCTGTTCTAGGTCGCCCACCAGTAAAATGCGGGAATACTTTCTGTTCTAGGTCGCCCACCAGTAAAATGCGGGAATACATTTCAGTTCTAGGTCGCCCACCAGTAAAATGCGGGAATACTTTCAGCTCTAGGTCGCCCACCAGTATAATGCGGGCATACATTTCATAATTTTGCATTGAAGCAACTTTTTAGTCTTGTATTACAGAGCTTGGAATCAGTAACCCCACCAGAAGGCGGAAGGTTACAACAGGAATCCCCAGCAGTAAACAATAAAATCCCCAGCACCGGGAAGCAGAAGGTTGCAACAAGAGGTCCCAGCATAAACTCAAGTCCATGTGTCAAAAGGAAGAAAAACATCGGAAGAAAAGCACCGGAGGAAACACAAGCCGACAAGAAAGCAAGGCAACAAGAATAAATTTTAGTCTAGCCTAACTTCTTGTTTTCTTTTAAGCACGGTGTAACAAGGAGATCGGTAAGCAGTGATAACAGCATGCAACAACAGTAACATCGCAGTCCCACGGTAGTCCCAGCTACCAAAAACTTCCCGAACTACATTGACCTGATTCCTGTTTAGCCCAGGATATGTAGGAAACCTTTGAAGCAAAGGTTCGGTCAAATCTTTTTCAAAAATTGCTTCACACGGAGTACTCGGATGGGCAAAAATCGCTCGCTTTATCTTTGCACGAAAACCCTTCGTGTATCCGGGCAAAGAGGGGCAGCTGTAAGCACGTGATTTTTGCCCTATATGAGAATTACTCCCAAAAAATCCAAAAATAAAATGATTTTTCTTTGGTGTGCAATTTTGTGATATTTTGAATAATTATTTGTATTTGTTTGTGCGTGTTTATTTGATAAATTAATAAAAAATACAAAAATATGTCGCATTTTGCATGTAGGATTTAATTCTATAGTTGTTAGTAATTAAATTTGTTTTACAAAAATTAAAAAATTACAAAAATAAGGATCGTTTGCATTTTTAGCATTTAATGTCCAAATATACAATTTTATGCTTAATTAATACTTAATTGTGCGTTAATTGTTATTGGGAGTTAATTTGCGCTTTTATAACTTAATTTAATTCTTAATAATAGTTTAAGTATTTTTATAATTTAGTTTTAGAGAAATAAAAGAAGAAAAGAAAGCAAAAATATAAAGAAAGTCGGAATTAGGCCTCTTCTTCAATTTCAAGCCACATGCCCAAAAATTGGCCCAATCTTCCCTACGACCCAGTCCATTTCGAACTGGGTCGACCCAGTCCATAACCCAAAAGACTCAAACCCCATTTGTCTTTCATTTTTACAAAACAAAAACAAAACAAAAAAAATAGGAGAAGAAAACCCTAAAAATCTAAACCATCCGCCCCCCCCCCTCTCCTATCTTCTTCTTCTTCCTCAAGCTCACATCCCTTCCTCCCATGGCAGACCTTCCCCCCTCACACCCCTGCCCCCCTCACATCAACACACACACACAACACAACCACTCTCACCCCCACGACATCCCCTCGCTGCCATGGATGCGTTTTTCAAGTTCGTCGAGCAACTTCTACGCCACCATTGTTGCCCGTAGTTGCTTCTCCTCCTGCTGTTGCATTTTCTTCTTCTCCAACACTGCTGCTGCTGCGTTTTTCATCCTTCATGTTGCTGCTGTGTCGTCCAAACAAACCACCACAACTGCTGCCCGCCGCGTCCAGCCATGGACGAGCTTCATCGAGCTCGAACTCGAGCTACCATGGCTGCCGTTGCATCTTCTCCGACACCGCTGCTGCTACTGTTTCGTGCTGCTGCTCCAGCAGTGTTGTTGCTGCTGCCTTCTGCTTGTGGCGGGCTGCCATTCTTCGTTTTAAATGATGCCAAACGACCACCTTCTTTGGTCGTCCGTTCGTAGTCGTCTTCGACGTCAAGTTATCTTGGTGCGAGATTCGTTCTCGGACAGATTTGTTTACAATCAAAGTTCGTCGTTGATTCATCTCCGGTTAGTTGTTTTTGAGTTTTATTTTTGTCCATATTTTTGTTTGATATTTTCCGGATCCAAAATCGTTAAAGAATTCAATTCTTGTTTTGTTCGTTGTTCATCGTTGAAATTATTTTTCTAGTTTGTTCATGTTCATGTGCTTTGTTAAAATTAATTTTCAGATTTCAAAATAGAAGTTTAATTAGTTGTTTTCATGTTTATTTCATGTTTGTATTATTGTTTAAGTAAGTATTTGTTAGTTTGATGTTTGTTAGATTCAAATTGAAATTTAATCAACTATTTCTTCAATTTGTTTCATGTGTTTATGTATTGTTAGAAATTGTTAATATTGTTAAGTTCAAGTTTAAGTTCATAATTGTTTCTTCGTCGATCTTGTTATTTGTTTAAAGAATTTAGTTGTATTAAAGGAATATATTGCTTTAATCGTTTAATCCGTCATGTTTGTTGTCTTAAAATAGATTCATTCATGTTCATACTTTGTTTGGATGATCTTGAATCCGAATTTTGTATAGTTTGATTTCTTGTTTACCATTTATGATTATTGCTTGAATTGTTATCATAATCTTGTTTAAAGTTTAATATAAAAATTGTTTGTTGTAATGTTGTTAGAGTTGATTTTAAGTTCAATATGATTGAATTTAGAAATCTTCATACTTTGTTTGTTGTTGTTGTTGAATCCGAAAATAGGATTGTTTGTTGCTAAAATATTGTTCAATCAAATTTTAGTTGTTCTTGGTTGTTCAATTTGTGTTCATGTGATTTGTTGTTGAAATGTTGTTAAAATCATGTTCATGTGATATTGTTGTTATGATGTTCATCCGTGTTCATATTGTTGTTTGAACATTGTTAGAAATTGATCATATTGTCTATATTTTGGTTAAGTTTGATTAATTGATGTGTTATAGCTGATGGGTAGTTTGGTAAATTTGTAATACGTTCAGGGGTAGTTTGGTAATTTCAGTAAGATCGGAAGGGGTAGTTTAGGAATTGTACATTTTGTAATTGTTTATTTGAAGCATGGGGGACAAAATGAAATGGGGTGGGTTGTGATATGATTATTTAATATAAAGGGGGGACAAGATTTAAATTAAAGGGGAATCTTGTATTATTTTAAATAAAGCATGGGGGACAAAATATAATGGGGTGGTGTGATATATTTATTTAATGTAATGGGGATGAGTGGGAAGATAATGGGTTTGGTAGAGAAAGGGATTGATTTTAATTGATTTATGGGATGGGATATATATATGTGAAGTCTTGAACACAAAAGGGAGGAGAAATACACAGACAGAAAAAAAAAACGGGAGAGAGAAACAAATCTGAAAATAAGAGAGAGAAAAGGGCTGAACATTTAAGAGATAGAAAATTCCGAAAAATATTTAAGTTTTCAAATAAAAAAAAAACTAAAAAAAAATTCTGTTTTCTTTTGTTGTTTGAAATCAGAATTGATTGTTGTTTCATAAAAGCTGAAGCTTTTGTTTTTTTGGATTACTACTCCACCGGTCTGTTACTGGGTTGTTACTGTTGCTGGGCTATTGTTGCTGTGTTGTACTGATTTTACTGTTGTTGCTGATTCTCATATTCATTTTCTTTTGCTTCCAATATCAGGTACACAACTGAAAAGCTGTTTATTGTAATCCGAAATATGAAGCGTGAATACATATGAAGAATGAAAATTTGAAGTTTTAATTTCGTTTTTTATTTCTTTGTTCCTTTTGTTGATTGTATTTAAGCTATTTCATGAATTACTAAATAATAACTGGAATAAGAAAATAATATCATAAGTTATTCTGTAATAAATCAGTTCGGCAAAATAGGTTAATTCACTAGTTATGAAGGCTTCAAGATTATAGGTTGATCATGAACAAGTAGCTAAATTTAGCTAAGACACGAATTTAAATTAAACATCGTAAATTAGGCATTAAGGCATGACTTGAGCTTAAGCAAGATTAAGAGAACGTTTAAGTCTAATAAACTTTCTAATAAGCTTTAGTAATTATGGTTAAATCTAGTTTCAAATGATTGTGAATAATTAATCTCAATAAATTTTTTTAAAAAAAATAACAATGCTGAGTTTTAATCTAGCTATATTTGTTTATTTTGAATATTAGTTGTTGAATTTTTATTTTATTTATAATTTCGAAATTAAGAGTGAAATTCCTTTTTCATCAATATTTGTATTAATTAAGCAATTAGCATGTCATGTCTTCTTAAAATAATAAAAGCTAGTAATAAATTAGGATTTTCTTTTTTTATTTTAGAGACTCTTTTTATAGAAAAATGTAGTCGTTTTAAGATTTGTCCAAATAAATGAGATGAGTCTCGCTTAATGAAATGTATAGATTGCGGGGCCCTCAATAAATGTACATTTAATCGCTTAGAATTAGGAAGGAGCCGTTTTAGCAAATTTCACGGCCCTACCCAAAATAATGATACGCTAGACTCTTTAGGCGCGATTTAATTAATTTTACCTTCTTAAACTCGGATGCGCATTTCATGCGAACCAAATCTAAATCCTAAAACATTGAATAAAAATGTGTTCCGGATTGCGGGTGCATTTCATGTGACGTAATCCAAAGACATGTTTTAAACGATGTTCACAATTTTTTTTAAAAATAATAATAATAATAATAAAGTGGTAAAGAGTTAAAATTGGCACATCGGTTCATAATTGTATTAAAATCAGATAAATAAGCCAAATATGATAATTGAGCGACCGTGCTAGAACCACGGAACTCGGGAATGCCTAACACCTTCTCCCGGGTTAACAGAATTCCTTATCCGGATTTCTGGTTCGCGGACTGTAATATGGAGTCATTCTTTTCCTCGATTCGGGATTAAACTGGTGACTTGGGACACCCTAAATCTCCCAAGTGGCGACTCTGAAATAAATAAACAAATCCCGTTTCGACTGTCCTTTAATTGAAAAAAACTCCTTGTACCCTCGCGGGGGCGGAAAAAGGAGGTGTGACATGCGAAAGACTTAGAAATGAAATAAGAGCTTAAGAACGAGGTGTTAATCAAACCGAATTGCTGCAAATCGGGGCCTTGAGCTTGCCTATTCGAGGGCCGCGGGGTCGAGTCTGAAGCTCGGCTGGGAGTTATCGAAGGCGGTCAATAGAGAATAACAGTTACAAATAGATCAAGGGCGACTCTTTATGGCCAATAATAAGCGATAAATGATGAACAATGAATAGAATCACAATAAATACGAGCAATAAATGAAGTAATAAGATCAAGAGAATATGTTAGAGAGCAGAAAAAATATTCTTATATATTTAGTATGGAGCAACAAATCCTTACAAAATGATAAGGATCCCCTTTATATAGGAGGAGAGATCCCAACATAGTACAAATACATTAATTACAAAGATATAGGCTGGTACAACCATTTAATGCCTTGATTCGCTTTTCCGACTAGACCACTAGACCTAGCCAGCTCTATGTACGTGCCTTGGGAACTTCACCCTGACCCTCCGAGATCGTTAATTCTATTGCCTCGGGGCTGGTCGTTACACATACTGTCTCGAAGTGGAATTGTCAAGAATTCTCAGAGTCGATTACTGCAAACCCTCGAGATGCCATGAAATCGAGACGTTGATTTCCACCGTATATAAATAGTCCCCGCATTTCCTAGAACAAAGTGATAGGAAACGATCATGAGCCCCTACTCCGTAAGCATCATCGCCATGATGTCAGTCCATCAGAGCATTAAATGCCATACTCAAAAAACCGCTCAAGGATCGCCGTCAAACACGACTATCGAGAATTCAACGAACCACTATTGGTTCGTCCTTTCCGCTGCCCACACTCCAATAAATGCATCAACCGTTTGATAATCTATACTTTCAAAATATCTTCAAATTTACAAGGCTAAATCCATTCCCTTTCGCACCTTTTCTTCCTCCGCTCTTGATCATTTGCCCACTTTCTCAGCCACTATCATGGCTAGAACTTCCAAGACAGTTCCTCGAAAAGACAAGGCTGCCTCTTCATCCCGAACATCCAAAGGAAAGCCCAAAGTGATACCCACCGTTGAACAATATACTCCCATCGGGTTCGACACGACGAAGGATTTTTCTGTCGACAAAACTTCATCTACACCGGGCCGGTGCGAACACGTGTCCTGGTACATTAGCGTTGTGACCGACATAGAGAGGGTGAAAAAAGACTGTCGTTGGGGGAAGAAACACTAGTTGATATTCCCGGTTCTAACGAGAGCATAACGGATCACAAAGCTGGTTTCCTTTATGTATATACTTACCCGTTCACTCTGGTTCCAGTCGATTCCTCTAACTCTTCTTCCACGGAGATAGATCCGGTTATTCTCGATTTCTGCGACAAGTACCAAGTGACACTTGGTCAAATCTATTCGTCTTTTTGGAGGATAGTCTGCATGCTCCGCTATTTTTCCGATGGGGTCGAGGTTACCCTCGACCATTTGATCAGATTATATAGCCCTCAATTTTATCGAGGTTTGATTAAGCTTCACCACCGGTCCAAGAAATCATTTTTCTCGAGCACCGATGAGGACAAAGATCGAGGGTGGATAAGCAGGTTCGTTTGAGTGAGGACCATGGACATCAACCCAGCCGGAACAATGCCATTCCCAGAGAGGTGGAATACACAGTGTAAGTATTTTTCCTTCGAACATGCTCTGTGATCCTCTTACCCCTCTTCCAAAAAATGATTTCTCCTTGGTCGTTGCAGCTGCCGCTTAGTACCCCGAAGCGGTTCATGATCTGCTAAGATGGATCAGGCGGTTGGATAATTCATTCCTGTATCTTGTCCGGTCTTGGCCCGACCTGGCTATAACACGGTGGGTGGCCAAGAATCATGGTAAAGTTCTTCCCAACACTTGTATCTTAATCTTATGCTTCTCCCCGGTATCCTTTCTGCATATAAACTTCGGCTGCTGTGTTTGTGCAGGCCTTGGCGAAGGTGTGCGAATGAGACCACCTCCTGGTGGTGAGGTGGAGGCTTCGGAGCCCGCTAAGGGCAATAAAAGGAAGAACAAGGTGGTTGCTTATTCCTTTGAGGCAAAGAAACCTAAATCACGCAGGCCTCGAGCTGCCACCAGGACCTCGGCTTCAGCTTCTGGAGCAAGTCCCGATACTAGGAATGAAGAAGATGATGAGGGTAAGTGCCACTTGGTACAGAGAACAAGGTCGGGCGCGGGAGTTCCACAGGTGCCCCGACCGTAGGCTGCTGAATTAGGAACAGCCAATTCGGATCGGTCCCGTGGGGTGGAGACCCTCGAGAAGGGTGTGAATATGGTCCCTGATCTCATGACCGAGTGTGGTGCAGCCCTTGCCGGGGAGACAATTGCGGCTAGTCCCAAAGGGTCTGGGCCCGAAGCTTTCCGGGGGCAGGAGTTGCCCCTACGTGACATCGATTCCCTGTGTGGTCTTAATTTGGGCCCTCAGTTCTCCTCTGGGGAGTTAAGGGACGCTCAGGACCCGAATTCTACCAACGTGGGGGTTCCTCTCAAGGGGGGAGGTGCGCTTGGCAACATTCTCAATGATATTGATGATGTCAGTGAGGACATCGACTTAACGCCTCTAGTGCCATCAAGGCAACGGAGAGGTTCCAGCGGCAGGTGATAGTTGTTAATGTATATTTCCTCAGCCCCGAGCATTATTCCTTGTTTGTCTAACTCTTCTGTTTTGTCATAGTCTAAGGAGATGTATGACCATGCCCTTTCTAGGCTCCGAGAGGAGCTTTCATGCCGTGAAAAGGAGCTCAATAGGCTTACCTGGGGATTGCAGGAATCGGAGGCCTCTTCCGCCTGAAAGGAGAAAGAGTTGGGCGACTTCGAATGAGTTTGGAGGGAGTGCTCAGAGAAAAGTGTGTCATTGTAGAACATGTAATTCATTACTCGTAAACCCGTTCATTGTTCCCACAATTTCAAGGTTTGCTGACTTACCTTTTCTTTTGTAGATTGGGCAAAAGAATGGGGAGATTCTCGAGCTGATGAAGTGAAACGAGGCAGTGACCTCAGAATTGATGTCGACTTAGGGTCTTCTCCAAAATTCTCGAAAAGAGATTGTCGTGCTATCCGTGGCCAAGTCCGAGGTCTAAGGAAAAGTTGCCACTTATCTGAAGGACGACACTAATATGAATCAGATAGCCCAAAATATAGCGGAGAAGGCCGAGCAAAAACTGATTCAGGTTGTCGGTCATGCTAGCGCAAAGGCGAGGAGGCAAGCCTTAGAGGAAGCCAGTGCCAAAGGTTTCGATCTCTCAACTGAGGTCGAGAAGGCCCGAGAATCGGAGGATAACTAGGAGCTTTTAGTTGCTTTGGACAAAGGTCCCAGAGATGGTTCGGAGGGTAGTGGCGATGAAGACTTGGCCCAAAGTGCCATAAGTATTTTTTTGTGTATGTACTCCCAGGTAAACGAGTCTTATAAAGACGCCCCATGTAGATATATTTTTTGGCAATGCAAGAGAATCCATCTGCTTCAAGTTTTTCCATTTTTTATATTCCATCGTTCTTGCGGAGTTAGCTTTTGAATTTCGATGTTAGCTGTTCTAAGCTCGTGCTCAGGGCAATTGGGGCTCCCGAGTCGGATTCTATCTCAAAATTAGGCCGACAGCTCCTTTGGGGTTGATGCTTGTGATAGCAGGAAAACCTTCGGGGTCTCGATACCTCCCGAACTTCGCGCGACAGCAACGTTCATGCGACCTGATAGTGGGACCCCCGGGGTGGTCCTGCCATTACATTTCCCAAAAAAGGTGACGCTGTCATGGCCAGAATTAATTGGCCTTATGGTTAGGTGAGCAGTCGTTGCCTTCCTTTATATATTCACTTGCTTACTTCTCAAATGGAGATTCTGCTATTCAGAGTAACTATTTCTTCCATAGAACTGTGTTCTTTGTGCTAGTTCTCTCGCCGTTTCGACTTAAATCCTTGGCCCAAACCTTCATCCTCATCTTCTTGTTTTACCGTAGCCATGGATGCTACATCGACATCCGCCCATCAAAGAGAGGGGAGTTTTGACTCTGTTCCATGTTCGGTCGGTAGTACACCGCTAGTACCTGGTGAACGAGCCTCAAGGTGCTTTGTCTCGAGGAGAGACTTTACGTTGGAGAGACCTCCCAGCGTTCAAGGGCATCGAGAGCACGTATCGAGGTTCATCTCCTCAATAAGGGTGGAATACATCGAGATGATTAGAAAAGATTGTGGACGGGGAGAAGGAGTGATACTACAGGTACCTTCCCTGGAGGAGAATATCATAACCCATGTCGAGGGTTTTTTGAGCGTGTATACGTATCCTTTTACATTGGCTCCCCCTGACAGGGTCGTGCTTGAGTTTTGTAGGAGATATCATGTTACCCTAGCTCAGGCTCATCCATCCCTCTAGAAGATAGTGCTGATGATAAGGTACTTTGCGGATAAGATCGGGCTTAAATTCACCCTCAGCCATCTCATTAAGTTATATCGGCCGCTGCATTACCAGGGCTTGATTACCCTGCAGCGTCGATCCACTCGGTCCCCTACCATTAACGATGAAAAAGATTAGGACCGGGGGTGGATGAGCCGGTTCGTTCGAGCACGGACAGTCGACATTATCCCTGGAGAGTTCTTGCCATTTCCTGAGAAATGGAATTTTACACATAAGTGGTGTACCTGTATTTTTATCGCTATATCCATAGCGTGGGAGGACTCCATAAAGGCATCTTTATATCTTATTCTTTGTAGCAATTCCTTGGTTGCCGAATGAGATCCCTGATCTGGCTGAATGGTCTCGCAAGCTGGCAGCTTGTTCGACCTATAATAAGCACAGGTGGCGAGACTTGTCCAAGAGGAGATGGGAGGCAAAGCATCACGGTAGGCATTTAGTGGCTTATTTCCTCAGAAAGGTACCTTCCTTTTTAGCGCACTAACTCTATCGCTGCAAGTGCTGGAGATTTTCCCGAAATAAGATCGTGCCCCCTGGAGGAGGAGGAGAGATTGCCGACCTCGGGGTCGAGGGTTGACAATAAACGAAAAGAGTCTCTGAGGTGCGAGGATGCTCACGGCGGGGCGAGTCATTTTTTGAGGTTCAAAAGAGGCGATTCGACCGATCTTCCGACTTCGGAGGCTTCTGTTTCTGAAAGACCATTTCCCATTCCCATAGAAGGTATTTCGAGGAGCGAGGGTCATGCGGTGCCTTCCTCTTTTTCTACCAAGGGCGCTTCGGGGGATATTGGGCCATCGGACATTGGCTCGGCCTTTGGTGAGGCTCAGCGGCTCGGCTTCATGGTAAGCTTCGGTAGCCGGCATATGCTTATCTCAGTTTTGCGCCCTTCCTTTCTTATTGAATTTTCCTTTGCAGGCCTTTAACAAGCTTATGTCCGAGCTGCTTCGCCATGAGGCCAGGCTGCGGAAAGCTTTGGATAGGGAGAGATCCCTTAGGCTGCTTTGTGAGAGAAAGGAAGGTGAGATGGTATACCTGCGGTGTGAGGCGGATAGAAGTCGGCACTGCAAAAGCCGTCTCGAAAGACAGGTAACCTGTATTTTAGGTTGATGTATGCCCCCCTTTCATTTTCGAAGATTAACGCTTTGATATTTCAGTTGGAGAGCAAAACAGAGGAGCTGGAACATCTTTGGGGCGAAGTTGGCCGGGCCAAACGTGAGCTTAACGAGTTGAAGGCTCGAGTAGATGCCCAAGTTGTGGCCAAGGAAGATGCTTTAGCTAAGACTTCTGCCCTCGAGGTGCAAATCCGGAATGCTCATGCAAATGATTATGTCCGAGCGAATATGATCACAAGGCTCGAGTTCGAGCTCTTGAAGGCGAAGGCTGAGGTGGTAAATGCCTGGGCTGAGGCTGTAATGAGCCGCACTAGGGCTGACTAGAAAGTGGCAGCCTATTTGAAGGGCGCTGCCTACGCTAGAGCTGAGTTAAGGGAAGCTCTTGATTGTGAGAACAATAGAAAAGAGTACGTGAAGTGTAAATCTCAGAGGGAGACCCTCGAGGAAATTCATGTCAGGCACTTTGACCTCTCGGAAGAGATCAAGCAAGATAGGGAGGAAGAACTCGATGCTAAATTCCTTCTGTCCAATGCCGAGGATAGCGAGGATGAGGTTGACGAGCTATAGTCCCCAAGGGGGACGTAGATTTCCTTTTCTGATTCGGTACATAGTACTTTCAAAGTATGTTGTAAATTGAGGTTATATTTTTCTGCGTGTATGTATAAAGAGGTAAACCTCGCGGTTTTGTTTAGGGATGGCAAGCGGTGCGGTGCGGTTGCGGGGAAAACCCGCATAAACCCACGAAGATCTCAACCCACCCCGCCCTGCCCCGCCCCGTATAGTATTTTCACCCGCGTACACTCGCACCCACACAGACCCGTGTCTGCCCGCCCCGCCCCTCACCGCATATTTTTTTTTCATTTTGTTTGCTTATTTCCTTTTTATATTTTGTATGGAATTCAATTTAATCAACCAAAAAATTAAAAGTTTTGTTGTTTCTCAAGTATTGTAATACTATTTCTAATACTCATGAATGTATTTGCATCACAATTCAGTGCATCATTATCCAAACATTCATATTTGTTGATAAAATAATCATTTATACAGTTGCATAAAATGTGTATAATTAGTATAATTGGTAGAGTTAGAAAGCACCAATAAAATCATCATTTATGACAAAATTCTTAGAAGATAAAGATAAAACCATCCGTCGAGTATTAAATTAGCAACGAAAGGCTATTAAATGCTTAAGAAAATATTTGATTTGCTTCCAGTTGGATTATGTTATATTTGCAAATATATAATTGCCTAAAAATGTTAATTAAGTAATTATGCTAAGATCCTGTAAAAGTTTTAAAATGCTGCCCATTAATTATGCCAAGTTTTACGGGTCATATGGTGATCACAGGAAACTCAAAATAAGAATGAAAATCCTTACACTCGCATAAACCTGCATAGACCCGCAACCCACCCCGCATCAGTTTTTATGAAAATTATTTCAACCCGCCCCGCCCCGCCCCGCCCCGCCCCGTATAGCCTTAAACCCGCACCGCCCCATTTGCCATCCCTAGTTTTGTTTCTCCTCCATTTCTTTTTGTTTTGATTTTAGCCAGATGAACTGGTCTTTGAGTTGAAGGGAATCCTTAGATTCACGGTATGGCCTTGAGGCTCATTGGGCTGGCCCGTAGGCTCTTACGCGCTTTTGCTCTTGGGCATATTTAGGCTAACTGTTTTGGGCTCAGTCCCCGAGTAGGGCATCGACTCGAGCTTGTTTGACCCTTAAGTTTTCGAACTTTAGGCTGACGATAGTGGATCTTACGCTTTTGGCCGATGCGACTTTTTAATGTATGTGGGCTAGCGATAATGGCTCTTACGCCTTTGTCCTTAGGCATATTTAGTTAACTGTTTTGGGTTCAGTCTCCTAATCGGGTTACGACTCGAGCTCATTCGACTCTCAAGTTTTTGAATTTTAAGCTGGCGACAGTGACTCTTACGCTTTTACCCTTAGGCATATTTAGTTAACTATTTTGGGTTCAGTCTCCGAATCGGGTTACGACTCGAGGTCATTCGACCCTCAAGTTTTTGAATTTTAAGCTGGCGACAGTGGCTCTTATGTTTTTGGGTCGATGCAACATTTTATGTGGGCTTTATTTTTCCCTCGATAAGGATTTTTTGAAATAGTATTTGCCTAACTCTTCGATGGTTTAAAAAACTTCGATTGTGAGTCATTATATGGCGATGATCGAGCACCTGGGGAGGTTTGGCTCGGAGTTTGAGTATCTCGAAGCCAGTGTTTTAAGAGCTGACATGGTCGAAGCTCTTTTGCCTGTATCGAGGGTAGCCTATTTAACCAGTTCTTTCAGAAGTATATTCGAAGTAATTGAAGGCCTGTGATTTATAGAGACGGTCGGGCGTCCCTGAGTCGCATTAGTTTGGCTGGTACAGCCTTGTGACTGGAGTCATTTGTGTTCGGACAGAGCCTTTTGTCACACCTCCTTTTTCCGCCCCCGCGAGGGGTGAAGGAGTTTTTTCAATTAAAGGATAATCGAAATGGGATTTGTTTATTTATTTCAGAGTCTCCACTTGGGAGATTTAGGGTGTCCCAAGTCACCAATTTAATCCCGAATAGAGGAAAAGAATGACTCTGTATTACAGTCCGCGAACCAGAAATCCGGATAAGGAATTTTGTTAACCCGGGAGAAGGTGTTAGGCATTCCCGAGTTCCGTGGTTCTAGCACGGTCGCTCAACTGTCATATTCGGCTTGTTTATCTGATTTTATAATTATGAGCTCATGTGCGAGTTTTAACTTTTAACCGCTTTTGTCATTATTATTATTATTATTTTTTCTTTATCAAGAATTGCAACGTTGTGGAAATACATCTCGAACCACGTCACATCAATGCACCCGTGGTTGTTGGCACATTTCAACTCCGTTGAGATTTAGATTTGGATCACATAAATGTGCACCCGAGTTTAAGAAAATTAAATTATTAAAGGCGCGCCTAAAGCGACTAGCGTATCCTTTACTTTGGATAGGCCCGTGAAATTTTGCTAAACGGTCCATCCCGAAATCTAAGCAATTTTAAAGCAAATTTTTACTGAGGGCCCAGCAATTTTATATTTTTATTCGGCGAGGCTCGTCTCATTCTTATTTTTTAAAAGGAATTTGCAACGTCATGGACGTGCACCTCGAACCACGTCACCATCAAAGTACCCGCGATTAGAGACACATTTTGACTCCGTTGAGATTTGGATTTGGGTCACATAAATGTGCACCCGAGTTTAAGAAAGTAAGATAATTAAGACGCGTCCTAAAGAAACTAACGTGTTGTTATTTTAGGAAAAACCGTGAAGATTCACTAAATGGCCAACTCCAAAGTCTAACAAATGGTTATGTGTTTATTGAGGGCCCCAGCGATGTGTAATTTATTTGGCGAGGCGCACCTCATTTTATTTTAAAAGGTCGTCCTATAATGGCTATGTTTTCTATTAAGTTTGTCTCTAATAACGGAGGGAGAAAAAGGGTCCAACTTTGTTTACATGCTTACTACCTGGTTACACTATCCTACATACATTCGGCATTTGAGAGCAGAAATGTAGAAATGAGAACATATAATCAAACATATTATCACGAGTTAGATTAGGTGGTTCGATAATTGAGATAGCTTAAATTGTCCAGTAGTTAATTACCTAAGGCATGTCGTGCTTTTGAAACCAGTTGTTTAATAAGCAAATCGAAATAACAATACGTTAAGGAACACACCATCAACCCCTTCCTTTAACTATAAGCAAAACATGGAGTTCATCAACTAAACGACATGTATAAATGTTCAGCTACACCACAGCTAACTACATGGTTCTAGGAGAGAAAGTGAACTATCATACAGACAACCAATTTTCAGTACATTTCTAAAGCTAATTCAAAATAACTTCAACTCTTCAAGCTTTCTTTGTATTCATGCTTCAAATTTCAGCTTACATTGACAGTGTATCAGTTGTGTACCTGGTACTGGGAAGGCCAAAAGAAGAAAAGGAGTGATCAGTGCAGCAGTAGCATTTACAGCAACAGCAACAACAGAAACCAGCAATCAATAGCAACAAAACCCAGCAACAGATTTTTTAAAACCCAAGCAAGAAATTCAATTTGCAGCCCAGCAATACCAAAACAAATACAGGCAAAGCAGGGATGGAACCAGATGCAAGAAAGCAGTAACCTCTGGAAATTATGTTCAAATTCCAGCACAATCTCACTCTGTATCACTCTGAAGATAGACTGCCCTACTAAAAGTTGAAAGAGCAGCCTTGTTTTTTGCTTTTTTTTTTCTTTTTCCTCTCTGAAAAAAACTGACTGTCCCCTAAAAATTTCCTCTCAAAATCGTCTCTCTTTCTATATCAAAAATGACTCTTATTTATAGCAAGACTCTTGTCTTGAACCACTAACCCGAAATATTCCCCTAATTGCATGCCTTGCCCCCACTACTTAATGTTTTTCTTATTTAATTCCCTTGTCCCCCATGCCTACATGTTTTGTCCCCCACTATATTAAACAACTACATTATTCCCCACTAACCTATGTCTTGTCCCCCACTCTATTAAACAATTATATCAACCCCCCACTACCTCATGTCTTGTCCCCCACCAGGTACTATTTTAATATTGTTAATGCCTAGTGGACAGAGCACTCAGATTAAATAATTGATCAAATTTACAATTCCAAAAATACCCCTCCGACCTTACTGAAATTATCATTTTACCCCTGAAAGTACTGCAATTTACCAATCTACCCCCATCAGCTATAACCAATTCACCTAATCAATTCCAACCAAAATACAGCAAATATAACCAATTCCTAAACAAATTCAATCAACAAATCCCATGAACACAGATTGAATCATACAACATCAGATTAATGGGAATAAGTTAACCATATTGGGAACCAATCCTGGTTAACTTAGACAAAAAATGAATGAGCAAGGAGACAACAATATTAACAACAAAAGTGAACTGAAACAACATGAATCACAATTAACCGAATCGAAATGCAAACTGAAATCCTATGATGAACAACAAAGAGCAGGAAACCAAACAATACACAAAACGAAATTATCCGAACCAACTCAATATTAACAAAGACACTATACATTCTACAACTAATAATCACGAATGACAAACCAATCGAACTCAAATTCGACTAAACAGAATTCAAAGAAATTTTTTACAACCAAGATTCAACTAAGAACGATTCAAACTCCTTAAACCATAATATTTAAAGAGATTTTAGAGGCTCTTATCTTACTCACATATAGATCATAAAAATGAGAAAGGGAGATGAGACGGACCTTAAAAACCTCTAACAAAGGTGAGGTCTCGTTTTTGGACTAAAGGCGATGAACAAAGGTGAAGCAGTAGCGATGGGGTTTGTTTGGACGTGATGGACATGGTTGGACGTAGCAGAAGCAGCAGAAGCGAGCTGGGAAGGTTTGTTGGCGGAGCTGGACGTCGACGAAGCAGCCGGTGAAGGCTGGCCAACGACTGTGTGTGTGCGTGCGACACACAGTCGAGCTTGGAACTCACGTCGTTCATGGGAGGAGCAGGGATGTCGATGACCGAAGCTGAACAACTGGAGCTCCTTCGAACCAACACACACTCCACAAGCAGTCGACGATGAAGACGATGGGTTCTTGGCCTGTTGGTGGTCGACGATGAAGACGATGGTGGCTGGCTGGGGTGGCAAAGACAAAGCAGTGGCAGCAGGTGGCTACTTTAGGTGGTCGTTTGGTCGCGAGGTGTGAGTGTGTATGTGTGTTTTGGAGATGGTGAAGGAGAAGTGGCAGCCATGGTTGAGAGCTTGGTAACTTGGAGAAGATGGAGAGAAAGAGAGGGGGGCGGATGGGTTTAGTTTTAGGGTTAGGAAAAATGAAATGAAGATAGGAGGGGTTAGTTCATATGGGGTTATGGCGCGGACCGGGTCGGGTCGACCCGGTGGGTCTTTGGGTTGGATAAGGGGTTATTTAGTTTGGGTAGAGGCCCAATTCCGATTTTTCTTTATTTTTTGCTCTCTTTTCTTTAACTTTCTAATTAATAACTAAAATTCTAAATTAAGTTATAAACTAAATTAACTTATCAAAAATACTAACTAATTCCTAGTAACATTTATCATACAAAATTAAACACCAATTAAAACAAAATTGCACAATTTGACATTGAATGCTAAAAATGCAAACGATGCATATTTTTGTAATTTTCATTCTTGTAAAACAAACTTAATTATTCCTAATTGTAGAATTAAATCCTAAATGCAAATGCGACATATTTTTTGTATTTTTTATTAATTTTAACAAATAAACATGCATGGACAAATACAAATAATTATCCTAAAATGCCGCGAAAATTCTCAAAATTGCACACAAAGGAAAATCATTTTATTTTTAATTTTTGGGAGTAATTCTTTCATAGGGAAAAAATCACGTGCTTACAGCTGCCTCTCTTTGTCCGAAGACACGAAGGGTTTTCGTGCAAAGATAAAGTGAGCGATTTTTGCCCATCCGAGTACTCCATGTGAAGCATTTTTTGAAAAAAGATTTAACCGAACATTTGCTTCAAAGGTTTCCTACATATCCCTGGCTAGAAGGGAATCAGGTTAGTGTTGTTCGGGAAGTTTTGGTAGCTGGGACTACCATGGGACTACAATGTTACTGCTGTTGCATGCTGTTATTACTACTTGCCGACCACCTTATTACATCATGCTGAAAGAAAACAAGAAGTTAGACTAAACTATAGTCTATGAATTACAAAATCTTATCTAGATCTTCAATCATGCTCTTGTGTCTCTTGTTGATTTGATGTCTTGGAGACTCCCCTGGAATTTCTTTACTTCTGATTTGTCTTGTGTTCTCCCTTGACTTCCGATCTCGAACTGCTTATGTCCTTCTCGGGAGCTTTGCATTATTCTTCCATCGAGTCTTGGACTTCCTTCCTCTGCTGGGGATTCTTGTTGTTTCCTGCTGGGGATTTCGGCTATATTCCTCTGTTTTACTGACTTGAAATGTATTACTCTGTTATATGGGCGGGCTCCCAACTTCAAAACTTGAAATTTGAATTGTCATGCTGTCCTTCAGGGGGGGCTCCTTACCGCTACAAAATAAACAAAACAAAGGAAATTTTCTGCCCCAATTTGCACTAGGAAGATTTGTGAATTGTTAGCAATATTGTAAACCACTTATACTATATGCAATGGTGAGAGTAAACTAACGACTAAGCCAGGATGTGCGTCTCCTATGAGTAAACCCCGAAACTCTGACGAGCAAATGCGTTTGCTAAAAATAAAACCTGAATGAACCAAACTAGGAAGTGCGTCTCCTACGAGTAAAACTTGTATGAACCAAAATCAGGAAGTGTGTCTCCTAGTGGTAAACTCTCATTTTTAGGAAGTGCGTCTCCTAAAGCAAAAATATAACCTGAAAGACCCAGACTAGGAAGTGTGTCTCCTAGGGGTGAAACTTCAATGATTTAAACTAGGAAGTGTGTCTCCTACGAATGAACTTAAATGAACCAGACTAGGAAGTGCGTCTCCTAGGAGAAAATATCAATTTAGGAAATGCGCCTCCTAAAGCAAAAAAATATATCCTGAACGACCCAAACTACAAAGTGCGTCTCCTAGGGGTAAAACTTCAATGATTCAAACTAGGAAGTGCATCTCCTATAAATGAACTTAAATAAACCAGACTAGGAAGTGTGTCTCCTAGGAGGAAATCTCATTTTAGGAAGTGCATCTCCTAAAGCAAAAATATAACCTAAACGACCCAGACTACGAAGTGTGTCTCCTAGGGGTGAAATTTCAATGATTCAAACTAGGAAGTGCGTGTCCTATGCATGAAATATTAATTTAGGCAGTGCGTCTCCTATGCCTGAAAATAAACTTAGGAAGTGCGTCTCCTAGGGGTAAAAATAAACTTAGTAAGTGCGTCTCCTATGGGTAAAACTTTAATGATTTTAAACTAGGAAGTGTGTCTCCTATGAATGAAATCTTAATTTAGGAAGTGCGTCTCCTATGCATGAAATTAAACTTAGGAAGTGCGTCTCCTAGGGGTAAAAATAAACTTAGGAAGTGCGTCTCCTATGGGTAAAACTTTAATGATTTTAAGCTAGGAAGTGCGTCTCCTATGAATGAAATCTTAATTTAGGAAGTGTGTCTCCTATGCGTGAACCATTTCCTTCTTCCTGAATTACCTTCTTACAGAACTGCTTTCCTTAAAAAACTTGTGTTGTCTTCCCTCGAAACTGCTGGGGATAACACTGCTGGGGGATTACTTACTTACCTGTTGGGGGATAATACTACTGGGGGAATCTCCTTTCTTCCCTTTTTTTCCAAAACTACTTCCTTCAAAACTTTTCTCTCTCAACATTGCTGGGGATAACGCTGTCGAGGATAACACTGCTGGGGGATTTTGATTCCTTCAAAACTAGTGCTTCGCTCTTCTGAAGGCTGCTGGGAATGACACTGGCCTTTTGCTTTTTCCGAGCATAAGTTTCATCCTTTTGTTCTGTCCGCTGGGGAACAACTTCCTTCATTAAAACTTATTATGCTGGGGGTAACACTGGTTCAAAGACCACTTCCCTTGAGACTGGTGCTATCTTTATTCTTCCCCAAATGGGTACCTGACTTCCAAAAAATTTTCTAAATGAAAGGAAAATTTTCTACCCCAGTTTGATAATCTCCCTTGTGGCATGCATTTCCGTCATCAATGCCATTTCCTTTACCTGTTTGAAATCAAACAAAATTTGTTAGTTTAAAACGTGGTGGTTGGTTGCGATACTCCTCTGGGGATGGCTTTTCCCTTTCTCCTTCCCTGCTCTGCGTTCCATTACACTATCAAAACTTGCTTGGGATGATATTATTTGCTGGGGATGATATTCCTACTGGTCTTAGAACGACTCGCCCTGCTTTGGGTCGTTCGGCTATCTTGAAACTTGGGTGATAACTTCCGACCTTATTGTCGATTCCTTATTCACCAACCTCTCAACGCTGTTTTCCATCTGACCATGTATCTTTTCCATGATAGCTGATTCCCCTTGAGGATTTTGCAATGTTTTGCTGATAAACCACATTCTTTTTTCTGCTGGGGATATCCCTCTTCTTTTATGGCATAACTCGGAAACTGGCATTTCCATGACCTTTTAGTCTCATATGAATTTCCCAAATCATGCCCATTGCTCTTCGCGTTGTTCTTTCTTGATTTGTCCGCGGGCTTTGGCCTTGAGGTCTATAATCTTTGATTTCGGCGGGGATATCCCTCTTGACACTCGTCCATCCTTTTGTCAATCACCTTTTGCTAGGGATATCTTTCTTGACACTAGCCTCGCGCTTGTTCCTTCCTGACTTAGACCATTTGGATGTTCTAATCGGATCTGGTCTTGCATAATTGGAAAGCTGATGGCAGATTTTGAAGTCATTTCTCACTTGTTCTGACCAAATAGACTCTACTGGGAAATTTTCTATGAAAGGAAAAAGATAAACAAAAAAGGAACCGAATAAAAGACAAAGGAAAAAGATGACTCTTTAACAAGAGAAACTATAAATAAAAACCTATCAAACGCAGATACCGACTCTAATGGTCATGACATGCACATGTGGCCAATCCTCTGCCGTCAATCGTCTTTCAAGACCTTCATTTGGCGATTCCCCATTTGATTCTAAATCTTATTCGACTTGTAATGCCCGAAGGGTTTTCACTATCAAGCCTCTCTCATTTTGGTTTTACTCTTAGTTTTCATCGCCTTATGGTGCCCGCGAAGATCTTCACCAACAAGACTCTCTCATTTGTGTTACTTTCCAGCTGGGGATTGTGGTATTACCCATAAGACTCTCTTTTTATTTCTTTTCTGTTGGGGATTAGAGTTCTTTCTGATGTGGATCAAAGTGTTATGTTCACCGGTAAGACTCTCATTTGTCTGACTTGATATCCTTTGAAGACTAATCAGAAGGTCTTTCTTTGGACCGTAGTGTGGGATTTTGGATAGGCTAGAAAGAAAGGGTTTTAAAGGCTCAAAAACAAATCAATTTGGGGTTCAAAATTACAACCTTCGGAACCATATTTGTTTACAACAAGAGCAACCATTACCCCAGTTTCTTGCTTGGGGTTTTTTTAATTTTTTGTTACATTATGACCGAGCCGTGAGGCGCCTACGTATCCTCTTTGAGGAATCAGGTCGAACGTAGTTCACAATTCCTTGTTGTGACTTTCTTTTGTTTTTGTTGTCATTTTTTCCTTTTCTTTATCTCTTCTTCTTTTTTTCTTTTTTTCTCTTTTGTTGTTGTTTTTTATTTTTGTTGCTTTCTTTTCCTTTTTTTCTTTTTCTTCCACGTTTGTGTTTCTAACCTTCGCTACTGATTCCGAACGAGAGGTATGAAAGAAAATAAATAAGGCTCAAAAGGGGTAACGAAGGATAAAGTGTTTAGGTAGCAGAACAAAATGTCTTCGTCATTCCAGTCTTCAAAACATGCCAAATGCAAACAACACAATTAAACAAAGATTTGTAGCCTCTTCTGATGGTGCTGGACTTGACAATTATATTCACACATTTGCTTCTTCATTTGTCCACTCTAAAGCACCGTTGGGAAACACTTTCACTCTCATTATCATGAACGACCCTCATGTCAATTTGGCGAATCTTGCCTTTAACAGTTTTCTTTATGTTTTACTTGCCCCAGTTCCACATGACTCGAGCTCCGAATAATCTCAAACCGTCCTTATTTCCTTTAAATGCTTCGATCACCTCTCAATGGTTTTATGATTAACTTTTAAGATTAGGCTCAAACTGTGTGCGCATGTCATGTCACTAGAATCGGCGATGAACAAAATGATAAAAGAACTAAACAAAAAGATGACTGGAAATAATAAAAGATCGGATTTCGCATTATACTAACGGTGAAATGGTTTGAATAACAAAACAAACAAAAACAAACCACAATAAAATCCCAAAACAAACCTGGACAAAACTAGACAAGCCGCTATGACAAAAATGGAAAGATAAGAATTTGACACAAGACAATATCCGGATTACAACCCTAAGAATAATCCGGACAACAGAAATGACAACAAAATAAGCCACGAAAAGCTTCTCTCTTGCTAACCAAGGAACGGAGCGTCCTCCCACTTTATCAAACCTGGCATCTTAGCCACTGAGCTTCGCATCAATATTGCCAAGACCATTACCAACTTCAATATCATCAACCTCAGTCAACAAGTTCCCAATAGGATTCGAGTGCTCCCTGTCAACAGGCCTCATCCCCACAAAGTGTGCATCATGATGTGCAGGTAAAGGATTCTGCGTGATATTCTGGGTGTTATTGTCTTGGATTACAAAGGTTTTCCTGGATCTTGTGTTTCCGGCTTACCACAAACCAACCACCTTAACTTTCTTTGCGATTCAAAACAAAACAGGTTAGAATGGACTCAGTCAGTCCTCATTATTAACAACATCTTTTTCCCTTTTTTCTTTTTCATTTTTCTTTCTTTTTTTTCGATTTCCTTTCATTTTTTTTTCATTCATTTTTTTTGTTGTGGTCGAATCTTATGGAGATTGCCTATATATCATGACCCCACATGAATCAGACTTTGCGTAGTTCGGCCAAATAGACTGGTAACAACAATGAAACATTTTTTTTATTACTATATTTTTATATTTTTGTTTTTGGAACTATCAATTTTCATAATAAAACAAACTTGGTGTCAAAGGTTTAAAGATGACCTACAAACTCGAAAATCAAACAATCCACATATTCTAATCAAAAGATTTACAAACTCAAAAACAAACGGCCAGCTTCCTTTCTCCGTTTGACAAATGCAACCAAACGGTTATTTTTGCAAATGTGGCCCCTTCCAAATTTCACATGAATTTTAAGGCCGGGGAGGATTATTTTATGACACTTTACAAACTTGTCCGTTCTTTTACGAAAGTAGCCTTTCGACAACTGAAAGATACTCTAAGGTTATTTCGGCAAGAACGGTTTAAGACACTGCCGAAGCTGGCTCGACTTATTTTGACTAAAAATCCAAACAGTATTCACCTGGCCGTTGACTCTTTATTTTTGTTTTTTTTTTAAAAACAAAATAAAATAAAATAAAAGACTTGGTGTTGCAAACACAACCTTTCAGCGTCTCGGGGACAAAGATTTTAAGGCTGCGTTAGCTAACTGGCCAAAATCCTAAAAAATGATCCAAGGTGGCTGTTTATACAAAGTCAGCCTTCCGGCGTCCCTTTCGGGAACATTCGGCTATTTTTGACAAAAACAGCATCACCCGAATTATTTATGACTCTTTTTATTGTTTTTCAAAATAGAAGACCCGATATTACAAACACGGCCTTTCAATGCCTCGGAGACGTAAATTTTTAAAGCTGCGTGGGTCAATCGGTCCAAATCTAAAACAACGACCCAAAGGTGGCTGTTTATGCAAAGTCAGTCTTCCAACATCCCTTTCGGGAACATTCGGCTATGTTTTGACAAAACAACGTCACCCGACTTCTTTATGATGAAATTAAAATTTGACATATATTTTTTTTTATTTTTTGCAAAAGGGGAGGTTGGACATTACCCGACTTATTTATGACAAAATTAAAATTTTGATTTTTTTTTGGCTATTTTAGCAAAGGGGAGGTTGGACCCGATGAGGGTTGCCTACGTATCTCACATCCGGTGAGAATCAAACCCGCGTAGTTCGGGCCCAATTAACTGAACTATTTTAAAACAGAATTTTTTTTCATTTTTGGCAGCAAATAACAAAACCACTTTCAAAGCACGCCTCTTTTCATTTTCATTTTTGGCATTTTCATAAACAAATAAAAAAACTATTTTAAAAATAAAACTCTTTTTCATTTTCATTTTCATTTTTCATGGGAAAACAAACTATTTTCCTTTTCTATTTTTGAAAACAAGACCGAACAACGACTCCTTTTTTTCTATTTTTCCTTTTCTTTTAGTAAAACGAACTAATAAAACATTTTTTCCATTTTCTCAAAATTTCGGCAGAGTTTCGACAATATTTGGGCATTGGGTTTTTTTCAAAAATAAACAATTAACTCCCTAATCGCTATTTCTTTTTTTTTTCCTCAATTTCACAATATTCCTGATATTCAAAAGCCGGTCAACACACAAGTCCGAATCAAATAAATGCATAAGTAGAAGTAAGTAAGATGCATCAGGATGGTCATTTTCATTTTTGGTACACCTGTCCTAGACAGACTCAACCCCTGTGTTGAGCCTCGAAAGTCAAATGCACGTGATGCAAACAAACGTTCCTACTAGGGATCCGGCATGAAGCTGAGTTATTCTAGGTTCATAACCTGGGTATTTGTTCTAGACTGTGTACACGAGCGGACAACTCGAGTCGAGGAGGGGGCTACGTACAGGGGACCCGCGGGATCGTCCGGCTTTGTAACTTGTCCGGCCTCTTTCTTATTTCAGGTATTGACACTAACAGAATAGGGAGTCTCGACCAGCGAGCTTCTCCCCGGAGGTAAGAAGAGAAGGGTTTCGGCACAGTTTATATACAGTTCAGATAATATCAAAGCGGTAAAAGCATCATTTAGCACATTGAGCCCAACCATGTAACAAAATCAGAGAGAACCAAATATAACAATTTATCTAAGCTCGAATTTCTAACCCTGAATCATTGGTTCTGGGTTGTCCTCCCCAGCGGAGTCGCCAGAGCTGTCACACCTCCTTTTTCCGCCCCCCGCGAGGGGTGAAGGAGTTTTTCCAATTAAAGGACAATCGAAAAGGGATTTGTTTATTTATTTCAGAGTCGCCACTTGGGAGATTTAGGGTGTCCCAAGTCACCAATTTAATCCCGAATCGAAGAAAAGAATGACTCTGTATTACAGTTCGCGAACCAGAAATCCGGATAAGGAATTCTGTTAACCCGGGAGAAGGTGTTAGGCATTCCCGAGTTCTGTGGTTCTAGCACGGTTGCTCAACTATCATATTCGGCTTGTTTATCTGATTTTATAATTATGAGCTCATGTGCGAGTTTTAACCGCTTTTGTCATTATTATTATTTTTTTTCTTTATCAAGAATTGCAACGTTGTGGAAATACATCTCGAACCACGTCACATCAATGCACCCGTGGTTGTTGGCACATTTCAACTCCGTTGAGATTTGGATTTGGGTCACATAAATGTGCACCCGAGTTTAAGAAAATTAAATTATTAAAGGCGCGCTTAAAGCGACTAGCGTATCCTTTACTTTGGGTAGGGCCGTGAAATTTTGCTAAACGGTCCATCCGAAATCTAAGAATTTTAAAGCAAATTTTTACTGAGGGCCCCGCAATTTTGTATTTTTATTCGGCGAGGCTCATCTCATTCTTATTTTTTAAAAGGAATTTGCAACGTCATGGACGTGCACCTCGAACCACGTCACCATCAATGTACTCGCGATTAGAGACACATTTTGACTCCGTTGAGATTTGGATTTGGGTCACATAAATGTGCACCCGAGTTTAAGAAAGTAAGATAATTAAGACGCGTCCTAAAGAAACTAACGTGTTGTTATTTTAGGAAAAATCGTGAAGATTCACTAAACGGCCAACTCCAAAGTCTAACAAATGGTTATGTGTTTATTGAGGGCCCCAGCGATGTGTAATTTATTTTACGAGGCGCGCCTCATTTTATTTTAAAAGGTCGTCCTATAATGACTATGTTTTCTATTAAGTTTGTCTCTAATAATGGAGGGAGAAAAAGGGTCCAACTTTGTTTACATGCTTACTACCTGGTTACACTATCCTACATACATTCGGCATTTGAGAGGCAGAAATGTAGAAATGAGAACATATAATCAAACATATTATCGCGGGTTAGATTAGGTGGTTCGATAATTGACATAGCTTAAATTTTCCAGTAGTTAATTACCTAAGGCATGTCGTGCTTTTGAAACCGGTTGTTTAATAAGCAAATCGCAAAAACAATACGTTAAGGCACACACCATCAATCCCTTCCTTTAACTATAAGCAAAACATGGATTTCATCAACTAAACGACATGTATAAATGTTCAGCTACACCACAGCTAACTTCATGGTTCTAGGAGAGAAAGTGAACTATCATACAGACAACCAATTTTCAGTACATTTCTAAAGCTAATTCAAAATAACTTCAACTCTTCAAGTTTTCTTTGTATTCATGCTTCAAATTTCAGCTTACATTGATAGTGTATCAGTTGTATACCTGGTACTGGGAAAGCCAAAAGAAGAAAAGGAGTGATCAGTGCAGCAGTAGCATTTACAGCAACAGCAACAACAGAAACCATCAATCAACAACAACAAAACCCAGCAACAGATTTTTTAAAACCCAAGCAAGAAATTCAGTTTGCAGCCCAGCAATACCAAAACAAATACAGGCAAAGCAAGGATGGAACCAGATGCAAGAAAGAAGTAACCTCTGGAAATTATGTTCAAATTCCAGCACAATCTCACTCTGTATCACTCTGAAGATAGACTGCCCTACTAAAAGTTGAAAGAGCAGCCTTGTTTTTTGCTTTTTTTTTCTTTTTCCTCTCTGAAAAAAACTGATTGTCATCTAAAAATGTCCTCTCAAAATCGTCCCTCTTTCTATGTCAAAAATGACTCTTATTTATAGCAAGACTCTTGTCTTGAACCACTAACCCGAAATATTCCCCTAATTGCATGCCTTGCCCCCACTACTTAATATTTTTCTTATTTAATTCCCTTGTCCCCCATGCCTACATGTTTTGTCCCCCACTATATTAAAAACAACAACAACAACAACAACAACAACAACAACCCAGTATAATCCCACAAGTGGGGTCTGGGGAGGGTTGTATGTACGCAGACCTTACCCCTACTCCGAAAGGTAGAGAGGCTGTTTCCAGGAGACCCTCGGCTCAAAAGAAGCAATAGGAGATGATACATTAGTTATGTAAAAATGCGTAATAAAACAGCAACAATATATAAGAGATATGAAATATGAAATACAGGATACGACAACGAAAATACGAAATAGATGGCTGGTATAGTACAACAAGAAGGTAAAGTCCTGCCTCAATAGACGCCTAAATGACATTCCTAGTCTAACTCCTAACTGGATAGTCTCCCTCTATTGAGCTGTAGAAATATTCACACTCTCCCCTAACCTACAACCCTAATGTTCGACCTCCATAAATCCCTATCAAGGGCCATGTCCTCAGTAATCCTAAGTCGTGCCATGTCATGTCTGATCACCTCTCCCCAATACTTCTTAGGTCTCCCTCTACCTCTCTGCGTGCCCACTACAGCCAGTCGCTCACACCTCCTCACCGGTGCATCAGTGCTCCTCCTCTGAATGTGCCCGAACCATCTGAGTCTCACTTCCCGCATCTTGTCCTCCATGGGGGCCACACCCACCTTCTCTCGAATATCTTCATTCCTAATCTTATCCATCCTTGTATGCCCGCACATCCACCTCAACATCCTCATCTCTGCTACTTTCATCTTCTGGGTGTGTGAGTTCTTTACCGGCCAACATTCAGTTCCATACAACATGGCAGGCCTAACCACTGCTCTATAAAACTTTCCTTTTAGTAACGGTGGCACTTTCTTGTCACACAAGACTCCCGACGCTAACCTCCACTTCATCCACCCCACCCCTATACGGTATGTGACATCCTCGTCAATCTCCCCGATCCCCTGAATAACCGATCCAAGGTACTTGAAACTACCTTTCTTGGGAATGACTTGAGAGTCAAGCCTCACTTCAACTCCCGCTTCCGTCGGCTCAACTCCAAATTTGCACTCGAGGTATTCCGTCTTCGTCCTACTCAACTTGAAACCTTTAGACTCAAGAGCATGTCTCCAAATCTCTAGCCTCTCGTTGATGCCGCCTCTTGTCTCGTCAATTAGAATAATGTCATCAGCAAATAGCATGCACCATGGAACCTCCCCTTGAATATGATGAGTCAGTGCATCCATCACCAGGGCAAATAGGAATGGGCTGAGCGCAGACCCTTGGTGCAACCCCGTACTAACTGGAAATTGTTCAGAGTCGCCTCCTACTGTCCTAACCCGAGTCTTAGCTCCATCATACATGTCTTTAATCACCCTAATATAGTTACTCGGTACCCCTTTATCCTCTAAGCATCTCCATAAGACCTTCCTAGGAACCTTATCGTACGCTTTCTCCAGATCAATAAACACCATGTGGAGATCCTTCTTCTTATCTCTGTACAATTATATCAACCCCCCACTACCTCATGTCTTGTCCCCCACCAGGTACTATTTTAATATTGTTAATGCCTAGTGGACAGAGCACTCAGATTAAATAATTGTTCAAATTTACAATTCCAAAAATACCCCTCCGACCTTACTGAAATTACCATTTTACCCCTGAAAGTACTGCAATTTACCAATCTACCCCTGTCACACCTCCTTTTTACACACCCGCGAGGGCGCAAGGGAGTTTTTTCCAATTAAAGGACAATCGAAACGGGATTGATTTATTTATTTCAGAGTCGCCACTTGGGAGATTTAGGGTGTCCCAAGTCACCAATTTTAATCCCGAATCAAGGAAAAGAATGACTCCATATTACAGTCTGCGTACCAGAAATCCAGATAAGGAATTCTGTTAACCCGAGAGAAGGTGTTAGGCATTCCCGAGTTCCGTGGTTCTAGCACGGTCACTCAACTGTTATATTCGGCTTGATTATCTGATTTTATACAAATTGAACATATGTGCAAATTTTAACTTTTAACCGCTTTTGTCGTTATTATTATTTTACAAGAATTGCAATGTCGTGAAAATATATCTCGAACCACGTTACATTAATGCACCCGTGGCTATCGACGTTACATTAATGCACCCGTGGCTATCGATATATCTCGACTCGGTTGAGATTTGGATTTGGGTCACATAAATGTGCACCCGAATTAAGGAAAATAAATTATTAGAGGCGCACCTAAAGCAACTAGCGTCTTTTTATTTTGAGGAAGGTCGTAAAAATTCGTTAAACGGCACATCCCGAATCCTAAATACTTTGATATATATATACATTAGAGGGCCCCGCAACTTTGTACATTTTGTTTGTCGAGGCTCATCTCGTCTTTATTTTAAAAGGATATCCTATAGCAGCTACATTCTTCTATTAAGTTTGTCTCTAAAAAAAACACAAGAAAATACCTTGATTGATTGCATGGTGAGAAAATGCAACTCATTAGCTATTAGCGTACAACTGACACAAAAATGAGGAAATTGCAGCAGAGTTTGTACAAAGAGGGATGGCCTTCGTTCTATATTCTATTATTCAAGAAAACTGAAACATGGGATTGACGCACAACAGTATCGAAACGGATTAACCTTAGGCGAAGAAATTAGGCATATTCGACCTTATATATTAACGAGCATACGTATGAGGTTCAGTTAATTATTCATCACATGCTTGACACTAACAAAACGAAACGACTGCATGATGATCCTGTCTAACTCAAGTGGTGTTATCACGTGTTTAGCTATGCGATTTTTATCTTTTGGCTGTAATTCAGATTGCCTAGTGTACCCTCAAGATACGCATATTTACTGAAGGATCAAGGCGAAACAAGTGTGATTACTGCGTTCATTTTAACAGACGCGACGCCATTGCTGGCCGAGTATTACTACTATCCAGCTAACTTCCTACTGATTTACATACAACAATGGATTGCTAGACCAAACTCCTTATGGACTGAGAAACTATCTTATTACATAGTTTGAAATTTAAACTTTACATGTTAAATACCAACATTCTAAACTATGATCAGCAGAATAAAGGTAGCCATGCTCATGTTTGGACTACCATAACCTTGTGCTTTTATACAGCTCCAAACGTATCATTACATCAGTGAATTTAGAACGTGTACCTGGTATAGCCAAGCAAAAGCAGAAGGGGAATGATCAGCTGAGTAATATGCAACAAACACAGCAATAGCAGATATACATCAACAACACATCAACCACCAAAATAGCCACAATGATGAAGCTCAACAAGTGATCGAGCAATGGACTAATAATCCCAGGAAAACAGGATAGGAAACAAAACCAGTCGAGAAAGGAAACAGAAATTTTTTGTGCTATAGCCACAGAAGTTCAATAACCACCAAGGCTCAGCAAGTAACCAGCACAGTTTCGACAATCAAGGAGACTAAAACTCAAACCAACAGCACACAGAAAGCTCAGTGTAGTGACAATCACAGCAGAAGAACACAGACTTCTCTTAATGGAACAAATAACAATCCCAGTTAGGATAACCAACTTGGTTTCTTTGTGCAATTTTTTGGACAGTGTTCAGTTACAGTATTTCTGGAAATTTCTTTCTGTTTTTTTTCAGTTTTCTTCAACTCACAAGACCTCTCTTCCAGACTAAAATTTCCAGCCTCTTTTAAGTTCTGAAATGGCCTATTTATAAGCCAAACAACCAGTGCAGTCAAGCTGCCTGGATCCTGCCAATTTGCAGACTGCCCATACCTATTAAATCCCACGCCTAAGCATCTTTTTGATGCCAGCCATTTGTTCCCCACGCTTGGCCTTATTCTTTAATCAAGAGTTATGGGTTCATTTAAGTATTCATTTTTAAACCCCCATACTCTTGTGTCTTGTTCCCCATTTGCATTAGTTTAATCCTAAATTAGTACCCTACTTGTCAGCTCACTTAAACTAAGCTTTTTCCTGTTTTTCTCGAACCCCAGACTACCCTTGTTAACCTTGACTATTACTGCCCTAAACCCCTTGCAGCATCAGGGCATTTTGAACTTCTGAAAGTTCAATTCAAGACTGCCCTAGCCTGATTCTTTTAATTTGTTTACAATGCAGTTACAAGCTAGTAGTCACAGCTAATATCAAGCATCCAATTAACAATCAACAGGTCCATTCACTTACATGAAGTTGTACGAATTAGAATGTTTGAACATTCAGTCGTAGGAAGTTAATCGACGACATTTATCAAGTCGACTATACTAATTATAACAGGTAACAATCAGTCGTTCATATAAACCAATACATACAGGGACCTGAAGGGCTTCAGACAACTTTGGTCAATCACTGGGAACCTATATAAGTTATTTATGCGACGACTATCCTAATCGGACATGTTTATCATAGGATACGTTCAAATCACACACAGAAAACAATCGACCAAATAAAAGGTCTTTGACAGAGATGAAAGAAATCCGAATGAAAAATAACAAAAATAACAAACAAACACAACAAAACATGCTGACAATTTAATTAGCAGTTGAATAAAACAAAAAGAAAGAGAAACTTACCGAGAAATGTCCAAACAAAGTTGATCCAAATCTGACTCAACTCTGACCCTTTGAGGCCGAACAAACTTTAATCAGGGTGTTCTCACATGAGAATACCTTGATTAAGGTCTATTAGACCTCAAACCCTCGTTAAGGCTAGCCGGATTCCCCAGGTTCATGTGTTCTAAGGTCTGGATTTTCAGATCTAGTTTTTTAGAAGTTGTGGGTAGATTCGGACCAAACCAAGCCTGGTTTGGTCACGAGGGGGATCAGGGGAGTGTCTTGTATGAAGATGGTGAGGTTTGGTATAGGTCCGGGTCTGACTCGAATCTTCAAATGAAGATTCGAGATGAAGGAAGGGGATTCGAGGCTAGGGGGTAATAGATCCATGTTCAGGAGAGTGAGGGGGTCCTAGGGTGTTCAGGAGGTGGTCACCGGCGTTCATGCCGCCGGGTTCTGGTGAAGGGGAAACTAGGGCGGCTGCTAGGGTTTCGGGGGGTTTCAGGGCTTGGTGAGGAAGGAGATGAGCGAAGGGGGGTTCGACTAGGGGGCGTGGGGTGTGATAGAAAGCTTATATATGGTCTAGGGGTTTAGATCTGAGCCGTTGGATCAGATGATCTCAACGGCTTGGATCTGATGGTGAAGGGTGAGACGAGGTCGTTTGGTATTAAAACGGGGTCGTTTGGGTTTAAGTGATGGATTGGGTTGGACCGGCTAAACAGGTCGGGTCACGAGTGCGGATGTGGACCGTTGGATCAAGAGGCTTAGATGGCTCAGATCGACTTGCCTGAAACGGCGTCGTTTGAATTGGTGCTTGGGCAGGCCGGATTTGGACTGGACTTTAGTGCCGATTTTGGGCCTATTTCGTTTCATTTTTGGGCCCAAACCGATTTTCAACTCTTTTCTTTTTGTTTTTTTTTCTAATTTTAAAACAAAAAAATGAAAAATAACAAATAAATAGTAAAACAAATGAAATTAAAACAAACAACAATGTAACACTTCAACACCATTATCACACCAAATTAAAATGTTCAAGTAAGTTAAATCACAACCTAGAACGAACAATGCACATATTTTTGAATTTTCTTTTAACTACTGAATTATGGTTTGATTACTATGACAGACATACCTTGTGTTTTGACTGATAAGATCAAAAAATGCAAAAAATGGGATGAACCACAAATGACTAGCAGTACATGTCATGAAAAATTGGAAAATTTGTACAGCGAGGTCACTGGTCACTATTTTTGTTTTCTTTTGGAGTGCTTGTCCATGAAGCAAAAATCACGTGCTTACAGCTGCCCCTCTTTGCACGAAGACACGAAGGGTTTTCGCGCAAAGATAAAGCGGGCGATTTTTGCTCGTCCGAGTACTCCATGTGAAGCATTTTTAGAAAAAAGATTTGACCGAACCTTTGCTTCAGTGGTTTCCTACATATCCTGTGCTGAACAGGAATCAGGTCAATGTAATTCGGGAAATTTTGGTAGCTGGGACTACCGTGTGATTGTAGTGCTCGCTGCCGTTGTGCGCTGTTGCATGCTGCTGTAGGATGATACCGCTCAACCGATCTCCCTGTTACATTGTTCTGAAAGGAAAAACAAGAAGCTAAGCTAGAGTATGAGATCTCATCTATCTTTAACTTGTTCTTGTTGCCTTGCTTTCTTGTCGGCAAACACTTTCCTCCGATGCCTTTATTTTGTGAACTTGGGGGATGATACTGGTCCTTCGCCTTTTCTGAATGCCAATTTTCACCACTTCGTTTGATCTGCTGGGAACATGGCCCTCTTCTTTAAGCCTTTCAATGGTTTCTTCAGTGGTATGGCTTTCTTCATCAAAATTGTTATGTTGGACATGCTATAATGCTCCCAAACTGCTTCTTTTGAGGCGCGTTCTTTCTTCTTTTTGAGTCGCGCGCTTGCCATTGCAGCCTTCTGCTTCTTGGTGCTGGGGATTTTTGTTTCCTGCTTGGGGGTCTCTGTTGTAACCTTCCTCCTTCAGGTGGGGTTACTGATTCCAAAATCTAGAGCTGAAATGTATTCCCGCATTATACTGGTGGGCGACCTAGAACTTAAATGTATTCCCGCATTATACTGGTGGGCGACCTAGAACATAAATGTATTCCCGCATTTTACTGGTGGGCGACCTAGAACTTAAATGTATTCCCGCATTATACTGGTGGGCGACCTAGAACTTAAATGTATTCCCGCATTATACTGGTGGGCGACCTAGAACTTAAAAGTATTCCCGCATTATACTGGTGGGCGACCTAGAAATTAAATGTATTCCCGCATTATACTGGTGGGCGACCTAGAACTCAAAAGTATTCCCGCATTTTACTGGTGGGCGACCTAGAACTTAAATGTATTCCCGCATTTTACTGGTGGGAAACCTAGAACTTAAATGTATTCCCGCATTTTACTGGTGGGCGACCTAGAACTTAAATGTATTCCCGTATTATACTGGTGGGTGACCTAGAACTTAAATGTATTCCCGCATTATACTGGTGGGCGACCTAGAACATAAATGTATTCCCGCATTATACTGGTGGGCGACCTAGAACATAAATGTATTCCCGCATTTTACTGGTGGGCAACCTAGAACTTAAATGTATTCCCGCATTATACTGGTGGGCGACCTAGAACTTAAATGTATTCCCGCATTTTACTGGTGGGCGACCTAGAACATAAATGTATTCCCGCATTTTACTGGTGGGCGACCTAGAACTTAAATGTATTCCCGCATTATACTGGTGGGCGACCTAGAACTTAAAAGTATTCCCGCATTTTACTGGTGGGCGACCTAGAACTTAAAAGTATTCCCGCATTTTACTGGTGGGCGACCTAGAACTTAAATGTATTCCCGCATTATACTGGTGGGCGACCTAGAACTTAAATGTATTCCCGCATTATACTGGTGGGCGACCTAGAACTTAAATGTATTCCCGCATTATACTGGTGGGCGACCTAGAACTTAAATGTATTCCTGCATTATACTGGTGGGCGACCTAGAACTTAAATGTATTCCCGCATTATACTGTATACTGGTGGGCGACCTAGAACTTAAATGTATTCCCGCATTATACTGGTGGGCGACCTAGAACTTAAATGTATTCCCTCATTATACTGGTGGGCGACCTAGAACTTAAATGTATTCCCGCATTATACTGGTGGGCGACCTAGAACTTAAATGTATTCCCGCATTATACTGGTGGGCGACCTAGAACTTAAAAGTATTCCCGCATTATACTGGTGGGCGACCTAGAACTTAAATGTATTCCCGCATTATACTGGTGGGCGACCTAGAACTTAAATGTATTCCCGCATTTTACTGGTGGGCGACCTAGAACTTAAATGTATTCCCGCATTTTACTGGTGGGCGACCTAGAACTTAAATGTATTCCCGCATTATACTGGTGGGCGACCTAGAACTTAAATGTATTCCCGCATTATACTGGTGGGCGACCTAGAACTTAAATGTATTCCCGCATTATAATGGTGGGCGACCTAGAACTTAAATGTATTCCCGCATTATACTGGTGGGCGACCTAGAACTTAAATGTATTCCCGCATTATACTGGTGGGCGACCTAGAACTTAAATGTATTCCCGCATTATACTGGTGGGCGACCTAGAACTTAAATGTATTCCCGCATTATACTGGTGGGCGACATAGAACTTAAATGTATTCCCGCATTATACTGGTGGGCGACCTAGAACTTAAATGTATTCCCGCATTATACTGGTGGGCGACCTAGAACTTAAATGTATTCCCGCATTATTTCCCCGTTCTTCCGAGAAATTTTTTGACGATCGGTAAAAAAAAAATTGCCCCGATTTTTGGTGATTTCCCTGGCGTTGCGTCTTGCTGCCATTATCAATCCTTTGTTTTCCTGCAGCAGACAAAAGGATTTAGTTAGTTTCAATCGTGGTGGTAGAAGGCACCTTTCTGGCGGATGATTTTTCTCTCTTCCCCTTTTCTTGCTCTATGCCTCCATAATTGGTCGGTGGACAAAATTACTTGCTCGGGGTTTCTATCCTGCTGGGGCCGGTTTTCAATTTATCCCCTTTCCTGCTCTTTAAGCACATGCTGTGGGAGTCTGTTTTTACTCTCGAAACCACTCCCTTTAGGAGCTTACTTCCTCCAAAACTGCCAGGCATGATCATTGCATTGCCTGGGGCCGGCCTTTAAGACTGTTTGTGTTATCCTGCCTTGGATGAATTCCCCTTCGGTCTCTGGTAGTAAGCTTTGAAAAATCCTTTTCAAGACAAATTTTAGGAAGAGAAATAAAAGATAGAAAAAGGAGAAGATATTTCTGAAACAATATTTGGTGGGAGAAGAAACTCAGAAGAACTTATCTGGAGGACATGACCGGTCCCCGTGATCATGACGTGCACCATAGATTTCCGACCCAGTCTATTCATATCAATCGACTTGCCCGATGGTCTGACTTGTTGGGGATGATAAATGAGTGTCCATTTCGTTGCGAATGTGGTCGCTTTTTGTTGATCTGTCTTGTCGCCTCATAGTGCCCTTCGAGGGGTTTTCACTAATGATACTCTCTCTTTCTCTCATCTCCCGGCGCCTTATGGTGCCTGTGAAGGTTTTCACCAATAAGACTCTCTTATTTTATATCCCTCATCTTACGTCGCCTTTCGGTGCCTGTGAAGGTTTTCACCAATAAGACTCTCTCATTTTATATCCCTCATCTTACGTCGCCTTTCGGTGCCTGTGAAGGTTTTCACCGATAAGACTCTCTCATTTTATTTTTTTCGAGGAATCGGGGTGTTGTTGATACGACCCTCTCTTCTGGAGATTCCTTTGACCATCAATTCATTCCCAGTCTTACGATCCTCTTCTTTGCTGGTGATCGGTGTATTATTCTCGGCCTTATTTGCCTGACTTGGCATCTCTTGGACATTGATCGGGAGGTCTTTTGGACGTTGATGTTGGTTTTGGTGTGGGGCTAAAGAAAGGCTATAAAAATGAAAATAATTTGATGGGTGATGTGCTACAACTTTTGGAATCAAACCTTTGTTGGAACTTAAAATATAACCTCTGCCCCAGTTTTCTTGCTTGGGGAATCTTATTTTTACACTTAGGTTGAGCTACGTGCGTTACGCACACTGTGCCTATTATGCACACTATGTACATTATGCATCCTATATACACTGTGATGCACACTATGACCGAGCCGTGAGGCGCCTACGTATCCTCTTTGAGGAATCAGGTCAAACGTAGTTCCCACGGTTTTGTATTTCTTATGATTTTATCTTCTTTTTTCTTTGTTGTTTTTGTTTTCTTTTCTTTCTCCTTCTTTTCATTTTCCTTTAAAGATTTTTTTCTTTTCTTTTCTCTCTTTTTTTCTTTTTTTTTTCTTTTTTTTCCATGTCTTTTCCATTAGTGATTCAAAAAGAGGGGTATGAAAGAATAACTTAAGGCTCAAAAGGGGAAGCAAGGGTTAAAAGTGTTTGGATAGAAGAAAGAATTGCCTCCGTCATCTCATTATCCAATAAATGCCAAATACAAACAAACGAACCAATAATTGCCATAATTAAAGAAATTGCGCATAATATCTCTTGACTGCATCAGAATTGATAGCCATGTCGACACATCTCCCCTCGATATCTGTCAAACACAAAGCACCGTTGGACAATACTCTGGTCACGATATAAGGCCCTTGCCAATTTGGGGCGAATTTGCCTTTTGCCTCTACCTGATGCGGGAGGATCTTCTTCAATACCTGCTGCCCTACTTCAAACTTCCTAGGGCGCACCTTCTTATTATATGTTCTCGCCATTCTCTTCTGGTATAGCTGACCATGGCACACTGCTGCCAATCGTTTCTCATCTATCAAGCTCAACTGTTCCAATCGAGCTTTGACCCATTCCTCATCATCAATCCCGGCCTCAGCGACAATCCGGAGGGATGGAATTTCGACCTCTGCCGGTATTACAGCCTCAGTCCCGTACACCAACAAATAAGGAGTTGTACCTATGGAAGTCCGGACGGTAGTGCGGTAACCCAACAAAGCAAAAGGTAACCTTTCGTGCCATTGTCTAGATCCTTCCACCATCTTTCGCAGTATCTTCTTGATGTTCTTATTGGCTGCTTCGACCGCTCCATTCGCCTTGGGATGATATGGGGTGGAATTGCGGTGGGTAATCTTGAATTGTTGGCATACCTCTCTCATCAGGCTGCTGTTAAGATTCGCACCGTTATCCGTGATGATCACTTTTGGGATTCCAAATCTGCAGATGATATGGGAGTGAACAAAGTCCACCACTGCCTTTTTGGTTACCGACTTGAAGGTTTTAGCCTCAACCCATTTGGTGAAGTAATCAATGGTCACTAGAATGAACCTATGACCGTTGGATGCTGCCGGCTCGATGGGCCCAATGACATCCATGCCCCATGCCACAAACGGCCAGGGTGCTGACATCGTATGTAACTCTGTTGGCGGAGAATGAATCAAATCTCCATGTATCTGGCACTGATGGCATTTCCTCACGAAAGTGATACAATCGTGTTCCATGGTGAGCCAATAACACCCTGTTCAAAGGATCTTCCTTGCCAATACATACCCACTCATGTGTGGTCCACAAACTCCAGCATGTACCTCTGCCATAACCGTCGTGGCTTGAACGGCATCTATGCATCTCAACAATCCCAAATCCGGGGTTCTTTTGTACAATACTCCTCCACTAAGGAAGAAACCATTCGACAAACGCCGAAGGGCTCTCTTTTGGTCTCCAGTGGCCTGTTCTAGATATATCCCCCTTCTGAGGTATTCCTTGATATCATGAAACCAGGGTTCGCCATCTGGTTCCTCTTCTACGGCAATGCAATAAGCGTGCTGATCATGGACCTGGATGTGCAGAGGATCAACATACATTTTGTCAGGGTGGTGCAGCATTGATGCTAAGGTGGCCAAGGCATCCGCAACCTCATTGTGAACTCTCGGGATATGTTTGAACTTCACCGACCGAAATCGCTTGCTCAGATCATGCAAGCATTGTCGGTATGGTATGAGCTTTAGATCTCGCGTTTCCCATTCACCCTAAATCTGATGTACCAAGAGGTCCGAGTTTCCCAAGACCAAGACGTCTTGGACATCCATGTCCGCAGCTAAGCGCAGACCCAAAATGCAAGCTTCATACTCGGCCATATTATTGGTGCAATAGAAGCGTAGTTGAGCCGTAACAGGATAATGGCGTCCTGTTTCAGAAATGAGTACTGCTCCTATTCCAACCCCTTTTGCGTTTGCAGCTCCATCGAAGAAAAGCTTCCAACCCGGTTCCTCAGTTAATTCCATCTCATTTGTATGCATTACCTCCTCGTCGGGAAAATATGTTCTTAAAGGCTCGTACTTTTCATCAATGGGATTCTCTACCAAATGATCGGCCAGCGCCTGGGCTTTCATGGCTGTCCTCGTCACATAGACGATATCAAACTCTGTGAGCAGAATTTGCCATTTTGCTAATCTTCCCGTAGGCATAGGTTTCTGAAAGATATACTTCAATGGGTCCAAACGGGATATGAGATAAGTAGTATATTAAGACAGGTAGTGCTTTAACTTCTGAGCTACCCAAGTTAGGGCGCAACATGTTTTCTCGAGTTGAGTGTACTTGACCTCATGTACTGTGAATTTCTTGCTAAGATAGTAGATGGCCTGATCTTTCCTTCCTGTGTCATCATGTTGCCCCAGTACACAATCAAATGAATTTTCCAAGACCGTCAGGTAAAGAATTAAGGGCTTCCCAGGCTTAGGCGGGACCAATACGGGTGGATTAGACAGATACCCTTTGATTTGGTCGAAGGCCTACTGACACTCTGCCGTCCAACCTACCGCAGCATCCTTTCTCAGCAACCAAAATATGGGCTCACAAGTTGCTGTGAGTTGGGCGATGAACCTGCCGATGTAATTGAGTCTACCCAGCAAACTCATTACCTCTGTTTTGTTCCTTGGCGGTGGCAAATCTCGGATGGATTCAATTTTGGATGGGTCTAACTCAATCCCCCGTCGACTGACGATGAATCCTAGCAGCTTTCCTGATGGAACCCCGAATGCGCATTTGGCCGGGTTGAGCTTGATATCATACCTTCGGAGTCTTTGGAAAAATCTCCTTAGGTCTGCTACATGGTCCTCCTGACGCCAAGATTTGATGATCACATCATCGACGTACACCTCGATTTCTTTGTGTATCATGTCATGAAACACAGCAGTCATTGCTCGCATGTATGTTGCCCCGGCGTTCTTCAATCCGAATGGCATTACCCGATAGCAGTAGGTTCCCCATGGCGTAATAAACGCTGTCTTTTCCGCATCTTCATCCATTATGATCTGATGATAACCCGCATAGCAATCCACAAAGGATCCGATCTCGCGCCCCGCGCAATTATCGATCAGGATATGAATGTTGGGTAACGGAAAATTGTCCTTGGGACTTGCTTTGTTGAGGTTGCGGTAGTCGACGCACACCCTGATTTTCCTATCCTTCTTCGGGACTGGTACCACATTGGCCAACCACTCGGGATATCGAGTGACCCGAATGACCTTCGCCTGTAACTGCTTAATCACCTCTTCTTTGATTTTTACACTCATTTCTGTTTTAAATTTCCTTAGTTTTTGCTTGACCGGAGGGTATGCCGGGTCAGTGGGCAATTTGTGAACCACCAAATTGGTGCTTAATCCCGGCATATCGTCATATGACCATGCAAAAACATCTTTGAATTCCACGAGGGTTTTGATCAATTCTTCCCTGACATTCGGCTCAATGTGGATGCTAATTTTGGTCTCTTGGACGTTATCAGCGTCTTCTAGATTCACAGCCTCAGTGTCATTTAGGTTAGGCTTGGGTTTCTCTTCAAATTGGCATAGTTCTCGGTTTATCTCTTCGAAGGCTTCACCTTCGTCACATTCAGATTCATCGTCACAAACGACCTCTTGCATCATTGAGTCGGATTCAGATTGATTTATTATACTAGGTCGAAGATCTGTTGTGCATGCCATGTCATTAGAACTAGTAAAAAGAGAACTGTTCAGAAAGAAAAAAAACAAAGCAAAAATTAAAATAGGACAAAAAAGAGAGAACTTTATTAAACTTGCGGGATAAAAGGGTTCACACTTTTACAAGACAAACGTAAAATTTGGATTACACCCTGGAATAATCCGAACAAAACAAAACAAACAAAACATAAATCAAAGCCTACTACCAAGACTCCCCTCGAACAGGAAGAGGAGTAACAGTCCAATTGTTGGTTTTGGCCTCAGGCCCCACAAACTGTATCTCTATTCTGCTGGAACCTTCTTCAACTTCTACCACACTGACATCAGCGAATAGCCTCTCAAAACTCTGATTCAGGTCCTCATTTATACCGATCAATGGTCCTAGAATCTTTGGGACCGATGACCCCTTGGCACTTGCTTTAACAAAAGACCTTGAGAGACGTGGCACTGGTTTGGGCAAAAACCAAACCCTCTTCTCCATTTTTCGCGCTTGCTTCCTATCTGCTGCGGTTGGTTTGAACCCCAATCCGAAAGTTTCCAGATTTTTAGGCAAGGTGACAGGTTGGACAATCCCCTGAAGCTCGGCTCCTAGGCCCTTTCCCGGCACAAATCCATTACCCAGCATTTCTGAGACCATCATGACTGTCGCGGCAGCTACCCTAGGGTGTGAGATGATCTCTCCTTCGGAAATTTTGTTGGCCGACCCTGTGTCAAAAATCTGGTAGACCCAAGGGCCTTTGTCGTCAGCGGTCTCTATGAAAGGTACAATGGCGCCACCCATGGTGCACGTCGGGTCCTCGCTGTGTAGCACGACCTCTTGTCTTTCCCACTCGAACTTCACCATCTGATGTAGGGTGGAGGGTATTGCTTTGGCTGCATGAATCCATGGTCGTCCTAACAGCAGGTTGTAAGATACTGTGGCGTCTAACCCATGGAATTCCATGGTAAACAGGACTGGATCGATGGTCAGTTCAAGTACAACATCCCCCACAGTGGCTGTTCCATTTTCGTCGAACCCTCGGACACAGATGTTGTTCTTGTGGATCCTTCCGTGGTCAATTTTTAACTGGTTCAGGGTAGATAGTGGACAAATATTGGCACTTGAGCCGTTATCCACCAATACTCGAGTTACCACCGAGTCTTCACATTTGACATCTAGGTATAGAGCTTTATTATGCTCCGTACCTTCCATCGGCAGGTCATCATCTGAGAATGTCACCCTGTTCACCTCGAAAATCTTGTTGGCAATGGTTTCCAGGTGGTTTACAGAAATCTCATTGGGTACATGAGCTTCGTTCAATATATTCATCAGGGCCCGACGATGCTCCTCAGAATGGATCAGTAATGACAGCAGTGAGATCTGGGCCGGTGTTTTTCTCAGCTGTTCGACCACAGAATAGTCCTGTACTTTCATCTTCCTCAGGAACTCCTCAGCCTCTTCTTCGGACACAGGTTTCTTGGTTGCATCTGGGTTGGTTATCCTTAGTTCCACTGGAGCGAAACATCGACCTGATCGAGTCAGCCCTTGCGCTTCACAACTAACTTCTTCCACCTGTTTTCCTTTATACATCACCACCACCTTTTCATATTTCCAAGGCACAACCTTGCTATCAATCATCGGCAGCTGGACCACAGGCTTTGTGGTTACCAGTTCTCTATATGCCCCCTTCAACACAACTGCAGGTGCGGGCGGAATCCCTGATATTACCAACTTGTTTGGCTCGGGTTTGCTTGTTATGGCGGATGGGCTCTTTCCCAATATCACTACTGGCTTGACGCTCTCTCCCTGTGACTGTACCCTTGTTCCCCCGCTGGTTGAGACTTATTTCGGGGTGGCCTGGATCATCATCACTGTTTGTGAGGGTTTTTTCAGCTCTCCTCCCTCGTATACCAACTCAATCATATGAGTCTCGTGGTGCGCTGGTAGTGGGTTCTGGTTGATGTTAGGAGCCTCCGGTGTTTGGACCTCGATCTTATTGGTGTCAATAGGATCCTGTATGGCATGCCTCAATTTCCAGCACTTCTCGGTATCATGTCCGAGCATCCCTGAGCAGTATTCACAACTGATTGATCGATCCAAATTCTGAGGTGGGGGATTTGGTTCTCGAGTCTGGACAGGACTAAGCAAACCCAATTGCCTCAGTTTGTGGAACAAAGCAGTGTAGGTTTCTCCCAACTCCATGAAAGTTCTTTGTTTCCGCAACCTGTCATTCCTAGCATTTGGATTTCCCCGAAAGCCTACCCCTGAAGGGTTTCTATATGCTCTCGGTAGAGGATAGGTGTTTTGTGGGGGTGCATATATGTTCTGGGGAGCCGGCGCGCGCCATTGCGGGCGAACCGGAGGCTGAGTGTATGCTTGAGCCTGGTGTACGGAACAATGTGGTTCTCGAGGTGGATAGAAATTTTGTGGTGGGTTGTATGGGTAGTTTGACCTGTGAGGTCTGGGTTGGTTGTAGTGTGGCCTGCCAGCCCTGGACCAACTGCCTGCCTCGATCGTGGCAACCTCTTCTTTCTTTCTTCTCAGCGCACCTCCCGTGCCGCTCTGAATAGCCTGGGTTGTGGCCTTGAGGGCCGAGTAATTCAAGATTTTGTCAGACCTCAGACCCTCTTCTATCATGACCCCTATCTTGACCACCTCGTTGAAGGATTTTCCGACTGTCGTCACCAAGTGACCAAAGTAGGTTGGATCCAATGTTTGCAAGAAATAGTCCACCATCTCTCCCTCTCTCATGGGAGGATCGACTCTGGCCGCTTGCTCTTTCCAGCGGAACCCGAACTCGCGAAAACTTTCCCCGGGTTTCTTCCCAGTTCTTAATAATGCGAGACGGTCAGGAACTATCTCGAGATTGTACTGGAAATGACCTGCGAAAGCTTGTGCCAGATCGTCCCAAGTATACCACCTACTGGAATCCTGCCTGGTATACCATTCTAGCGCAGATCCACTCAGACTTTGGCCGAAATAAGCTATTAGCAGCTCATCCTTGCCGCCTGCCCCTCTCATTTTGCTACAGAATCCCCGCAAATGTGCCATGGGATTACCGTGCCCTTCATATAGATCAAATTTAGGCATCTTGAACCCAGCCAGGAGTTGGACGTCTGGGAAAGGGCATAGATCTTTGTATGCTACGCTGACTTGGTTGCCCAGCCCGTGCAAGTTCCTGAAGGACTGCTCCAGGCTTTTGAACTTTCTCAATACTTCATCCTGTTCAGGGGCCTTAGCCGGCTTTTCAATCTCTGCCGGCACTTCCAAATGTGGATTGTAAGCCTATGGTTCGGGGGCATGAAACGTAGGCTCAGGGGGATAGTACTGTGTATCGTGAGCCTGAAACAATGGCTCACTGGTCGTTCTTTGCAAAAGGGCTGATGTTGGTCCCACAAAAATGGGAATATTGGGTGTTGGGAGAGGTTGATGGGGTGGTGGAGCTTGGGAATCATGAGGGCTTCTTTCTTGATGATAAAGGGGATTTGGGCGGCTTGTGGAAGGGCCAGAGTGAGGGTATTCCGGCATGTGTCCCAGTGTTTCAGGGCTTTTTTGTGTTTTGGCTATGGCTAGCTGCATTGCATTCATCTCTAGTCCCATCCTTTCAATCTTTTCCATCGCTTCTTTTAACAACTGGCTCATCGGCCTCTCTTCCTCATTACTATTTTCTGAAGTAGTCATGCTTGTTGCTATCGGTCCTTTGGATCTGGTTTGATAGGAGTGTGTTGCCAGAGTTCTTTAACAACTAACTTGTCTGGATCAGACAACAACAAACTTTTGTTAGCGTTAGAGTTTAACAGATTTGATCATAACACATAGAGGATGCAATGCTCTTAGGCAGTTAACTGTTTCTACATGCTTTGCTTCGAACAACATGCGTCATCCCAGTTTGCTCATTTGTCCCCTTTTCTGTTATTTTATTTTATTTTTTGTATCTTCTTTTTCTTTATTAAGAGCGGTCGAATCTTATGGGGATTGCCTACGTATCACGTCCCCGTGCGAATCAGACCAGGCGTAGTTCTGCCTTAAAGTAAAGAAATACAAAATTCTTGTGAAATCATTAAATTCATTCTCAAAATTTTGCTATTACAAATTACTTCAAACAAGGAATAACAATAATACAGACTCCACGGTTCTTTGACCCTATTTGATTGAAGGAAAAATAGAAAACAACATATGGGAAAACATCAAAGCCTAAATAAACAAGACTCGACCAAAGGTTAATTTTCCAACTTAAGGACCCGCGAGGCATCATTCGGTCTTTTCGCGGTTCTAGGTGCCAGATCCCTTTCGAGCTGCTCCAACTCATGCATGGTCTGTTTGACATAACCCATCACTGCTGAGAGAACGGTAACGCTGGTCATGTTCTCACACCGCCGACACCGTCTGATGATGGCGTGGGCAATGGCCCTGATCTTATCTCTGGTTTGTTTCTTCTCTATGAGTAGGTGTCTTATCTGATCACTGCACGTCTTGAATAACTGTGAGTCCTGTATATGCTGATTCTTCAGCTTCCGCACTTCTGTCTTCATTTGGGCCAACAAGTCGTAACAGTATCTACTCTCCACTTGGAAATCCCTGGCCTGCTTAACTGCTTTAAACTCAAGTGTAGCCATCTCTCTCTTTATTTTGGCAACAGTCTTCTCGTGGTCACGTTTCAATTGGTTCAAGAATCGGCGATGCTTATCTACTCTTGCTCCCCACTGTGCCTTGAACTCTGCCATGACCTTTTCGGATTCTTCTAACCCGTCTCGCCATTCCGTGATTTCTCTTTTCAAACCCTTTATCAACTGCTGGTCTGATCGACTTCTGGGCTGCTCATCAAGAGACAATCTCAATTTTTGGATTTGGGCCTTAAGTTCTTCATTCTCTTGGATCAATCTATTCTTTTCGCTTCGATCCGCCGCGATTTGTACGCTGTTATCGAATTTCAGACTGTCCATTTGTAGCTTCAAATCACCAATCTCTGCCCGATAACCCTTCTCTTTTGCTAACCAGTTCCATTGCCCTTGGGATGATTCTACGAAATCTTTGAGATGCGGTCTCTTAGCCGGTCTTTCGTAGGACAGGCTACCTCTAAACCAAGCGTGATATCCTGGGGCGACTTCCCCTTTTGCCGTATCAATCACACAAGTATTCGCTGTCAGATGTTGGCACTCACTCCAGATTTGGCGAACTTCTTCTTCAGGGAAATGACCGTTCGGACTGATTTCAATCACTTGGGTACTCAAATCTTCATCTTTCGGTACCACTTGGTACCTCCCAAGTTGCCTCAAAACCCGATACGGTGCATAGGGTTGGATACTTTTCAGTCCCATCAACAGAAAGTGAGGCCGGGTTGCCGGCATGTATATGATTTCCTCAATAGGTGACCATCCGAGCGTCCACTGGATTTGGCTGGCAGTGAGAGTTCGGAGAAATGAGGTCCATGATGTGACTCCCTCAGGTAAATTGAGCCCTTTGATTCTCGTGTAGAATTCTCCAATACAAGTTTTCTCGGGCGAACCATAACCCAAGAGCGAGGAGCGATGGCATAAATGATCGGTCATCCATATTTGCAACAGTAGGTTACATCCTTCGAAAAAGTCGCCCCTGGCTCGACAAGCAGTGAGAGCCCGGAAAATGTCAGCCATAATCATAGGCGCCAGAGTACTTTTATCTTGGGTAAGCAAAGTATTGACGACCCCGGTTACCTTTAGATCAATGTTTCCATCTTTCCTAGGGAACACTATAAGACCCAGAAAGGCTGTCATAAAAGCCACTAGCCTGTGTTCGTCCCACTTTTGTCGGTTGCCTCTACTGCATAGTTTGAAATCCGGCTTATTGAACCCGCCCACGTGGCCGTATCCAGCATATATGAGGTGGAGACTGCAGAACCCTTTGGCAAGATCTGGATGGTGGAACGTTCGAGGTATTTTTAGGAAATCCAGAAACCGGTGTACCGTAACAGCTCTAGGTGCAATCAAGTATTTGAACCTAAAAGGGGCTTCATCACTTCCGATGTACCCTGCTATTTCTTCCAACGTCGGGGTGAGCTCGAAGTCCGAAAAATGGAACACGTTGTGTACGGAATCCCAACAAGTGACCAATGATCTGATAATATCACCCCGAGGCTGAACGTTTAGTAGGTCCGGGAGCCCTTTCAGATATTTCCTTACTTTGTCTTGCCCTTCTTTGCCTAAGTCGTTCCACCATAACCGCAACTCAAAAGGGATCTTGGTCATTACTGAAAAAGGTTCGTTTTGTATCGTGCTCATCCTGCACATTTATTAGGGTGATTATGCCAAGTGAATAAAATAAAATAAAAACTTTATTTAGATCTTCGACATTTTTTTTTTTTTGAAAATTAGGGGTCTAAAAACTTTTCAAGACTTTTTGGCAAGACAAATATTTTTGCAACAAATAAAGACATATATTTATATATATATATTTTATTATTATTACTCGGATTTTCATAAAAATAATATATATATATATATATATATATATTTTCATAAAAATAATAAAAAACATTTTTTTTAAAAAAATAAGACTCTTTTTCATCTTCATTTTTATGACAAGACAAACTATATATTTTTGAAAAACAAAACAGAACAACGACCCTTTTTTTCTTCTTTTTTCTTTCTATTTTTCCTTTGCTTTTAATAAAACAAACTAATAAGACGTTTTTTTTTATTTTCTCAAAATTTCGGCAGAGTTTTGACAGTATTTTGGCATTGGTTTTTTCCAAAAATAAACAATTAGCTTCTTAACCGCTATTTCTTCTTCTTTTTTGTTTCCAATTTCACATTATTCATAATATTCAAACACCGGTCAGCATGCGGGCGCGAGACAAATAAATGCACGGAAAACAAACAGGATGCATTAGGATGGTCCTTTCATATCAGATTGCTAGTCCTAGACGGACCCAACCCCTGTGTTGAGTCCCCTAAGTCAAATGCAACGTGATGCAAATAAGCGTTTCTACTAGGGATCCGGCATGGAGTTTCGTTATACTAGGTTTATAACCTGGGTATATGTTCTAGACTGTGTACCCGAGCGGACAACTCGAGTCGAGGAGGGGCAACTTACCGGGAACCAAAAGGCCGTCCGGCTTCGTAACTTATCCGTCCTCTTTCTTATTTTGGGTATTGACACTAACAGAATAGGGAGCCTCGACCAGCGAGCTTCTCCCAGGAGGTAAGAAGAGAGAGGTTTCGGCACAGTTTATATACAGTTCAAATAATATCGAAGCGGTAAAAGCGACATTTAGCACATTAGGCTCAAATATGTAAAAATAAGATATAACCAAATATAACAATTTATCTAAGCTCGAATTCTAACCCTGAACCAGAGATTCTGGGTTTAAGTCCCCAGCGGAGTCGCCAGAGCTGTCACACCTCCTTTTTACACACCCGCGAGGGCGCAAGGGAGTTTTTTCCAATTAAAGGACAATCAAAACGGGATTGATTTATTTATTTCAGAGTCGCCACTTGGGAGATTTAGGGTGTCCCAAGTCACCAATTTTAATCCCGAATCAAGGAAAAGAATGACTCCATATTACAGTCTGCGTACCAGAAATTCGGATAAGGAATTCTGTTAACCCGGGAGAAGGTGTTAGGCATTCCCGAGTTCCGTGGTTCTAGCACGGTCGCTCAACTGTTATATTCGGCTTGATTATCTGATTTTATACAAATTGAACATTTGTGCAAATTTTAACTTTTAACCGCTTTTGTCGTTATTATTATTTTACAAGAATTGCAACGTCGTGAAAACATATCTCGAACCACGTTACATCAATGCACCCGTGGCTATCGATATATCTCGACTCGGTTGAGATTTGGATTTGGGTCACATAAATGTGCACCCGAATTAAGGAAAATAAATTATTAGAGGCGCGCCTAAAGCAACTAGCGTCTTGTTATTTTGAGGAAGGTCGTAAAAATTCGTTAAACGGCACATCCTGAATCCTAAATACTTTGATATATATATACATTAGAGGGCCCCGCAACTTTTGTACATTTTGTTTGTCGAGGCTCATCTCGTCTTTATTTTAAAAGAATATCCTATAGCAGCTACATTCTTCTATTAAGTTTGTCTCTAAAAAAAACACAAGAAAATACCTTGATTGATTGCATGGTGAGAAAATGCAACTCATTAGCTATTAGCGTACAACTGACACAAAAATGAGGAAATTGCAGCAGAGTTTGTACAAAGAGGGATGGCCTTCGTTCTATATTCTACTATTCAAGAAAACTGAAACATGGGATTGATGCACAACAGTATCGAAACGGATTATCCTTAGGCGAAGAAATTAGGCATATTCGACCTTATATATTAACGAGCATACGTATGAGGTTCAGTTAATTATTCATCACATACTTGACACTAACAAAACGAAACGACTGCATGATGATCCTGTCTAACTCAAGTGGTGTTATCACGTGTTTAGCTATGCGATTTTTATCTTTTGGCTGTAATTCAGATTGCCTAGTGTACCCTCAAGATACGCATATTTACTGAAGGATCAAGGCGAAACAAGTGTGATTACTGCGTTCATTTTAACAGACGCGACGCCATTGCTGGCCGAGTATTACTACTATCCAGCTAACTTCCTACTGATTTACATACAACAATGGATTGCTAGACCAAACTCCTTATGGACTGAGAAACTATCTTATTACATAGTTTGAAATTTAAACTTTACATGTTAAATACCAACATTCTAAACTATGATCAGCAGAATAAAGGTAGCCATGCTCATGTTTGGACTACCATAACCTTGTGCTTTTATACAGCTCCAAACGTATCATTACATCAGTGAATTTAGAACGTGTACCTGGTATAGCCAAGCAAAAGCAGAAGGGGAATGATCAGCTGAGTAATATGCAACAAACACAGCAATAGCAGATATACATCAACAACACATCAACCACCAAAATAGCCACAATGATGAAGCTCAACAAGTGATCGAGCAATGGACTAATAATCCCAGGAAAACAGGATAGGAAACAAAACCAGTCGAGAAAGGAAACAGAAATTTTTTGTGCTATAGCCACAGAAGTTCAATAACCACCAAGGCTCAGCAAGTAACCAGCACAGTTTCGACAATCAAGGAGACTAAAACTCAAACCAACAGCACACAGAAAGCTCAGTGTAGTGACAATCACAGCAGAAGAACACAGACTTCTCTTAATGGAACAAATAACAATCCCAGTTAGGATAACCAACTTGGTTTCTTTGTGCAATTTTTTGGACAGTGTTCAGTTACAGTATTTCTGGAAATTTCTTTCTGATTTTTTTTCAGTTTTCTTCAACTCACAAGACCTCTCTTCCAGACTAAAATTTCCAGCCTCTTTTAAGTTCTGAAATGGCCTATTTATAAGCCAAACAACCAGTGCAGTCAAGCTGCCTGGATCCTGCCAATTTGCAGACTGCCCATACCTATTAAATCCCACGCCTAGGCATCTTTTTGATGTCAGCCATTTGTTCTCCACGCTTGGCCTTATTCTTTAATCAAGAGTTATGGGTTCATTTAAGTATTCATTTTTAAACCCCCATACTCTTGTGTTTTGTTCCCCATTTGCATTAGTTTAATCCTAAATTAGTACCCTACTTGTCAGCTCAGTTAAACTAAGCTTTTTCCTGTTTTTCTCGAACCCTAGACTACCCTTGTTAACCTTGATTATTACTGCCCTAAACCCTTTGCAGCATCAGGGCATTTTGAACTTCTGAAAGTTCAATTCAAGACTACCCTAGCCTGATTCTTTTAATTTGTTTACAATGCAGTTACAAGCTAGTAGTCACAGCTAATGTCAAGCATCCAATTAACAATCAACAGGTCCATTCACTTACGTGAAGTTGTACGAATTAGAATATTTGAACATTCAGTCATACGAAGTTAATCGACGACATTTATCAAGTCGACTATACTAATTATAACAGGTAACAATCAGTCGTTCATATAAACCAATACATACAGGGACCTGAAGGGCTTCGGACAACTTTGGTCAATCACTGGGAACCTATATAAGTTATTTATGCGACGACTATCCTAATCGGACATGTTTATCATATGATACGTTCAAATCACACACAGAAAATAATCGACCAAATAAAAGGTCTTTGACAGAGATGGAAGAAATCCGAATGAAAAATAACAAAAATAACAAACAAACACAACAAAACATGCTGACAATTTAATTAGCAGTTGAATAAAACAAAAAGGAAAAGAAAAACTTACCGAGAAATGTCCAAACAAAGTTGATCCAAATCTGACTCAACTCTGACCCTTTGAGGCCGAACAAACTTTAATCAGGGTGTTCTCACATGAGAACACCTTGATTAAGGTCTATTAGACCTCAAACCCTCGTTAAGGCTAGCCGGATTCCCCAGGTTCATGTGTTCTAAGGTCTGGATTTTCAGATCTGGTTTTTTAGAAGTTGTGGGTAGATTCGGAACAAACCAAGCCTGGTTTGGTCACGAGGGGGGTCAGGGGAGTGTCTGGTATGAAGATGGTGAGGTTTGGTATAGGTCCGGGTCTGACTCGAATCTTCAAATAAAGATTCGAGATGAAGGAAGGGGATTCGAGACTAGGGGGTAATAGATCCATGTTCAGGAGAGTGAGGGGGTCCTAGGGTGTTCAGGAGGTGGTCACCGGCGTTCATGCCGCCGGGTTATGGTGAAGGGGAAACTAGGGCGGCTTCTAGGGTTTCGGGGGTTTCAGGGCTTGGTGAGGAAGGAGATGAGTGAAGGGGGGTTCGACTAGGGGGCGTGGGGTGTGATAGAAAGCTTATATATGGTCTAGGGGTTTAGATCTGAGCCGTTGGATCAGATGATCTCAACGGCTTGGATCTGATGGTGAAGGGTGAGACGAGGTCGTTTGGTATTAAAACGGGGTCGTTTGGGTTTAAGTGATGGATTGGGTTGGACCGGCTAAACAGGTCGGGTCACGGGTGCGGATGTGGACCGTTGGATCAAGAGGCTTAGACGGCTCAGATCGACTTGCCTGAAACGGCATCGTTTGAATTGGTGCTTGGGCAGGCCGGATTTGGACTGGACTTGAGTGCCGATTTTGGGCCTATTTCGTTTCATTTTTGGGCCCAAACCGATTTTCAACTCTTTTCTTTTTGTTTTTTTTTCTAATTTTAAAACAAAAAAATGAAAAATAACAAATAAATAGTAAAACAAATGAAATTAAAACAAACAACAATGTAACACTTCAACACCATTATCACACCAAATTAAAATGTTCAAGTAAGTTAAATCACAACCTAGAACGAACAATGCACATATTTTTGAATTTTCTTTTAACTACTGAATTATGGTTTGATTACTATGACAGACATACCTTGTGTTTTGACTGATAAGATCAAAAAATGCAAAAAATGGGATGAACCACAAATGACTAGCAGTACATGTCATGAAAAATTGGAAAATTTGTACAGCGAGGTCACTGGTCATTATTTTTGTTTTCTTTTGGAGTGCTTGTCCGTGAAGCAAAAATCACGTGCTTACAACCCCCATCAGCTATAACCAATTCACCTAATCAATTTCAACCAAAATATAGCAAATATAACCAATTCCTAAACAAATTCAATCAAGAAATCCCATGAACACAGATTGAATCATACAACATCAGATTAATGGGAATAAGTTAACCATATTGGGAACCAATCCTGGTTAACTTAGACAAAAAATGAATGAGCAAGGAGACAACAATATTAACAATAAAAGTGAACTGAAACAACATGAATCACAATTAACCGAATCGAAATGCAAACTGAAATCATATGATGAACAACAAAGAGCAGGAAACCAAACAATACACAAAATGAAATTATCCGAACCAACTCAATATTAACAAAGATACTATACATTCTACAACTAATAATCACGAATGACAAACCAATCGAACTCAAATTCTACTAAACAGAATTCAAAGAAATTTTTTACAACCAAGATTCAACTAAGAACGATTTAAACTCCTTAAACCATAATATTTAAACAGATTTTAGCGGCTCTTATCTTACTCACATATAGATCATAAAAATGAGAAAGGTAGATGAGACGGACCTTAAAAACCTCTAACAATCCGGACCTCGACTGCGTATGAACTGTTTCGACGACCCCGACCAAAGCTCGAACAAACGAGATGGTGAGGTCTCGTTTTTGGACTGAAGGCGACGAACAAAGGTGAAGCAGTAGCGATGGGGTTTGTTTGGACGTGATGGACATGGTTGGACGTAGCAGAAGCAGCAGAAGCGAGCTGGGAAGGTTTGTTGGCGGAGCTGGACATCGGCGAAGCAGCCGGTGAAGGCTGGCCAATGACTGTGTGTGTGCGTGCGACACACAGTCGAGCTTGGAACTCACGTCGTCATGGGAGGAGCAGGGATGTCGATGACTGGAGCTCCTTCGAACCAACACACACTCCACAAGCAGTCGACGATGAAGACGATGGGTTCTTGGCCTGTTGGTGGTCGACGATGAAGATGATGGTGGCTGGCTGGGGTGGCGAAGACGAAGCAGTGGCAGCAGGTGGCTGCTTCAGGTGGTCGTTTGGTCGCGAGGTGTGAGTGTGTATGTGTGTTTTGGAGTTTTGGAGATGGTGAAGGAGAAGTGGCAGCCATGGTTGGGAGCTTGGAAGCTTGGAGAAGATGTAGAGAAAGAGAGGGGGCGGATGGGTTTAGTTTTAGGGTTAGGAAAAAATGAAATGAATATAGGAGGGGTTAGTTCATTTGGGGTTATGGGGCGGACCGGGTCGGGTCGACCCGGTGGGTCTTTGGGTTGGATAAGGGGTTATTTAGTTTGGGTAGAGGCCCAATTCCGATTTTTCTTTATTTTTTGCTCTCTTTTCTTTTACTTTCTAATTAATAACTAAAATTCTAAATTAAGTTATAAACTAAATTAACTTATCAAAAATACTAACTAATTCCTAGTAACATTTATCATACAAAATTAAACACCAATTAAAATAAAATTGCACAATTTGACATTGAATGCTAAAAATGCAAACGATGCATATTTTTGTAATTTTCATTCTTGTAAAACAAAGTTAATTATTCCTAATTGTAGAATTAAATCCTAAATGAAAATGTGACATATTTTTGTATTTTTTATTAATTTTAACAAATAAACATGCATGGACAAATACAAATAATTATCCTAAAATACCGCGGAAATTCTCAAAATTGCACACAAAGGAAAATCGCTTTATTTTGAATTTTTGGGAGTAATTCTTTCATAGGGCAAAAATCACGTGCTTACACCTTTAAGTCTCGAGTGAAGTAGTTTCGGCATCTATATCGAGGGTATGCCATTTTAGGGGTCTTACAAGTTTGATATATAGCCGAAACTTTGAGATCGGGTTTATGCCTTTAGTAAGGTCTTACAAGTTTTACATGCCTTTGAGGTCTTACAATTTTCGATACTTGGTACAAATATTGTTCATTCCTTGCTTGAGGTCTTACATATATTGTTGTTGCCTTATGTAGGTCTTACGAGACCGAGGCTGCCCGCATGTGGCCTTACGACCTCTGGTTTTGATAAGTCGATGAAGGTGGCGCTTGACGGTAATCCCCGAGTCATCGAGGGTTTCTTGTCTCGGGAGCCATTACTTGTAAACTTGGTATTGCCTCATCGAGGGCTTACAATTTCGGAATTTCCGACCCGGAGGTCATGTGGTATTGAGTTTTTGACGCCAGTCCCTGATTGTACGGGTCGTCTTTTGGCTTTAAAGACGTTTTGTGATCTTGTTGTTGACTCATTGAGGGCTTACAAGCTCGAAGCTCTGACCTGGGGGTCGCATTGTTTTGAGTTATTGATGCCAGTCCCCTAGCGTTCGGGTTTCTTTTGGCTTTGGAGCCATTTTTTGCAAAAATTGTCGAGATTTATTGACACGCAAAATGCTTTTGTGAAGTATTCTTTGATTACTTGGTGTAAGTATACATATCTTTGTTGTTTAAGGGCTCAGTTGTTCTATACGGACACGGTTCGTTCGACCATTTGGCCCGATACATTATCTTCCTATCGAGACCCCACTCTATTTGTCTTGGCTTTCTCTGAGTAGGTGACCTTCCGAGGGGATGTCCCCCAGTATCCGAGGTTGATTTCAAAGGAAGCCTCGAATACTTGTTGAGTCTCCCTTAGGTAGCATATGGATGTTGCCTCTTTAAAAACCTTGCTGGTAAAACCCTTTTCGGGATAAACACTCGGCCTAAGGAAAAGAGTGCAACAGAGGTTTTAAAACCTTAATGTCTTCGAGCCGGGTTAGCGCTTCTATTGTCCCAATCGGTCACCTGCATAAAGGTGGGTACGAGATGTAACTTAAAAAGGGAGATGGTTGTACCTTAGTGGCGATGATGCTTTGAACCTCGGTAGGCCTTCAGCTATCTGCTCGAAGGGTGCGGTACGACCCTTTATTTGTTCATTCGGAAACAGCCGAGAATACGCCTTGTGGACGCCGTGTTAAATTAGTTGAGGGTTCAAGGGGCGGGCATAGTTTGGTCGAGCAGTCCAAGCTGATTTGTTGCCTTTGACCTGATAATATTGGCCGAGCTACCTGGAACCACAAGCACATGTTTAATTTGAAATGTATCCACAAGAAAAGAAGTTACCAGTGTGTTGTTACGGGGCCGAGGTAAAGCCTCGAGTTTGCCTCTGCCTGGTGAGGGATGTTTTCGTTCTTCTAACTGTGGGTTGCAACACCGACATCTTAAAAGATCGTATGGGTGACATGTTGCGGCTCATTTGCTTTGTTCTTTTTAGTGACCTCTCTTTCCTGGAACTGATTTTTGGCTCGATCTCTGAGGAATTCTCGGAGGTAACCTTTGTCGAGTAGTCGGGCTACCTCTTCCCGGAGTTGTCGGCAATTTTCGGTCCTATGACCGTGCGTGTTGTGAAATTCACACACTAAGTTATGGTTCCTTTGTGATGGATCTGATTGTATGGGCCTTGACCATCTGATGTCTTTGATTTTATTGATGACGAACATGATGTCTAATACATCGACGTTGAAGTTGTACTCTGACAAGTAAGGTGCCTCCGTCAGCCCTATGTACCTATCGAAGCCAGCTCTGTTGATGAGTCCCGAGGATTCTAATCTTGATCCATCCTTCGATCGTTGCAGGGTATGTTGTGCCTTGTGGCGTTCCTCTTGTCTTCGAGGTATGGCTAGTACCTTTCTTTTCTTGGATTTGGCTCCTCCGTCGGCAGTCTGTTTGGGTGTACCGAGCCCGAGGGGGCTCCTAGTTGGTCGTCCTTGGCCCTGATTTTTAATTGATATCGATTGTGAACGTCGGACCAGGCCACGGCGGGATATTCGACCAGGTTCTGTTTCAATTGCTTCGAAGCCACCGAGCTTCGCTCATTCAGACCTTGAGTGAAGGCTTGCACTGACCAGTCGTCGGAGACTGGTGATAGTTTCATTCGTTCCATTTGAAAGCGAGATACGAACTATCGCAGCATCTCGTTCTCCCTCTCCTTGATTTTGAAGACGTTAGATTTCCTTGTCGCTACTTTGATGGCACCGGCATGTGCCTTTATGAAGGAATCTGCTAGCATGGCAAATGAGTCTATGGAGTTAGGAGCTAGGTTGTGATACCACATCATGTCCCCCTTCGAGAGTGTTTCCCCGAACTTCTTTAGTAAGACGGACTCGATCTCGTCGTCCTTTATGTCGTTGCCCTTCAGTGCGCAAGTGTAAGCAGTAATGTGCTCATTGGGGTCTGAGGTCCCATTGTATTTTGGAAGGTCTGACATTCTGAACTTCTTTGGAATGGGTTTTGGAGCCTCTTCCTCTGGGAACGGCCTTTGTATGAACTTTTTCGAATCCACACCTTTCAGGATCGGGCGTGCGCCCGGGATTTGGTCGACTCTAGAGTTGTAGGTCTCGACCTTTTTGTCGTTGGCTTCTATCCTCTTCTCGCCTGATTCAATCCTCTTTGTGAGGTCCTCGAGCATCTTTACGATGGCGGGGTCGGCTACCGACCCGTTGTTGCTTGACCTCTCCAGTACCTGCTCGACCGGGGGAGCCAGTCCCGGCGCAACCGTGCTGGGATTTTTCTGGTGACTTTGCAGCTGGGCAATCGCTAATTGTTATGCCTGCAACATTTCAAAAATAACGTGATGGCTAACCTCCCGTTCTTCCCTAGCCGAGGTTTCCTGGTCTTCTTGTTGGTCTCCTTGGTGCACACTCCTGTAAGTGTGAGAGCTTACATCGATGTGTTGAGCATCGCGTGAGACCGCATCCACGGAGATCGGTTCCGGCGCGTTCTCAGGGTTTCGTGGTGGTACACCAGCACCTGGAACATCTACGCAATTTTCTCCGTGATTCTCAAGATTGTTGTTTACTGAGTCGGACATTTTGACCTAAAATCGAAGATCTTGGACAAGAAAAAGTGTGAAAGATAATTTGCGTTATGTAGTTAAACCAGCAAGAAAATAACCACTATTATTTTTAGCCCCACGGTGAGCGCCAAACTGTTTACCGTAAAAATGGTAATAACAATTAAATTTGATTTAGTGGTTCTAAAAATATGTGATCTATTTTTATGCTAGTTGTTAGGCAGTAAATACTATGTGAAAGACTTAGAAACGAAATAAGAGCTTAAGGACGAGGTGTTAATCAAACTGAATCGCTGCCAATAGGGGCCTCGAGCTTTCCTATTGGAGGGCCTCGTGGTCGAGTCTGAAGCTCGGATAGGAGCTATCGAAGGCAGTCGATGGCAAATAACAGTTACAAATAGATCAAGGGCGGCTCTTTATGGCCAATAATAAGCGATAAATGATGAACAATGAATAGAATCACAATAAATACGAGCAATAAATGAAGTAATAAGATCAAGAAAATATGTTAGAGAGTAGAGAGAATGTTCTTGTATATTTAGTATGGAGCAACAGATCCTTACAAAATGACAAGGATCCCCTTTATATAAGAGGGGGAATCCCAATATAGTACAAGTGCATTTATTACAAAGATATGGGCTGGTACAACTATTTAATGCCTTGATTCGCTTTTCCGACTTGACCGCTAAACCTGGCCAGTTGTACGTACGTGCCTTGGGAACTTCACCCTGATCCGCCGAGACCGTTAATTTTATTGCCTAGGGTCCGATCGTTACTCATACTGTCTCGAAGTGGAATTGTCGAGAATTCTCGGAGTCGATTACTGGAAACCCTCGAGATGCCATGAAATCGAGCCGTCGATTTCCACCGTATACAGTTATAAAAACATAAATTGCATCTTGCAAAATGAAAAAAAAGTCAAAAAATAAAGGAGAGTGTAAACCGCACAAGGCTTAATAGAGCAGGGCAGGACAAAGCAAAAACTTGAAAAATGCTAAATAAGGCAGGGTAGGGCGGATCAAAAACTTAGCAGGTCACAGCTTGCTCTGCCCTGCCCTGTCCAATTGTCATCCCTATCAGCAGGTTCATTTAATCATGTGGTGCCAAGATACTCTTGGATTTTAATAGGTTTATTCCTGGCCAAAAATCATTTTGAAAACAGAGAAAACACAATATTTTAGTTTCTTTTATGTACAAATTTCAATGTTTTTTAAAACAAAAATTAAACCACGAAACCTACCACTATATAATTATTGGGGCTCAATGTTTCGAAGGTGCAAAGACAAAGTTTACTGGTCTATGCACTAAGCCGCCCTTGATGCTACGTGCTACTTCAAATATGGCTCGATTAAAAAGACGACCATTTATGTTTTTCATCCTTTTTTGGTATTTTAGAATTTTTATCAAGAGATATTTCAGTAAAAAAAATTCATCACTTTTTCAATTCTCGTCAAGGTGTTGTTGAAAATATTATTAAATAAATAAAAATATTTTTTTCTAAAAATTTAATTTTAGATGAAATAGTCACACATTTCAATGTGGTATTAGCAAGCAAAGGTTGTTGGTTCAAATCTCACTGTACCATTTATCCAAAAAAAAAAAATTGACATGCTTTGCTCGTAAAAGAAAATAAACCTGCAAGGGACGTGTTGAAAATATAATTCACTAAACAAAATATATTTTAAATATTAGATGAGAAGCCTACCCACTTCAACTGGTATGACTAATATATATATATATATATATACACCTTTTGAGTATCTATATCCTTCACTTTTGTCAAATCAGAAGAAAGAAAAAAGCGAAAAAGCAGAGACAAAGAGAGAATAATTTCATGATAACCTTGATAAAAAAGGTCACCAGTTCATGAAATGTCTTAAAATAAAATAATAATAATAATAAAAAAGATACTGGGAGAGTTGGCACGATTGTATTGGGATATTCTCAAAGTCACAGTAGCTTAGCGTAGATACTCTCTCAAAATCAATTGCTGTTAGATTCTAGAAATATTATGTGGCAAAGATCTCAAAAGGTGTTTAAATATTCAACAACACATCATCATTATTTTTTATGTTTTTGAGTTTTCTATTTAATATCCGATATTTATTTTGAGATTCAACTAAATTTAGATTTGCGTCAGAAAGTTCCATACATTGGGGATTAAGACACGTTCTAACAAAGGCACCCACTCGAGAAGGAAATGATCTTACATGAAAATGAAAGACTTTGAAATGAATGAAGATAATATTTTAGAGTCAAAAGTGGCCCTAGTTTACGGTCATACGAATGAACCACCAGAAACTCGTATAAGAGTTAGTTTGACTGCCCTAACTATAGCGGAATATTTCTAAGATATTAATGAACAAGACGTACTTTTATTTATTGTCAATATCTTCCGTTTGTCCTAGCAAGATCCGAAGTATCATTCTTATTGGGTAGAATGCCTTCCGTCGTGGGTTAATAAATTTAGTTTTGCGTTAGAAAATTCTATATTAGGGTTTAAGACTTTTTCTACCAAAGACAGTTTCATAACGAGGGCTCGAACCTTCCTTTTTTCCTTTAATTAATCCTCTTTATGCAATAGTTTCCCTTTTCGCTTCCACAGAATAATGCTAGTCTTTTTCTTAAACTTTACCCATACCAATGGAAAGGAATAGAAAATATCAAAAGAGAGATTACCATCCACGTATCTAAAACGAACTATTTATACCTAACACATTTCCATTATTATGGGGAAGAAAAGATAATACCTTCAATGTTGGAGTGGAATGCCAAGGTGAACCCTTTATATATTAAAATATAATGACTCAAGATTTTAAGTGCATATGCTCCTTTTTTATGAAAAAGGATCTAGATTTTGTTAAAAAGAATATAGATGGTTGAATTTGCTGTTTACTTACCTAATCGGTGTGTGTATATATATATATATATATATATATATATATATATATATATATATATATATATATATATATCACCTTTATTTTTTTAATTGAAAAAATGCATAAAGTACCCATTAAACTTGTTCGGAAAAATCATTTACACACCTAAATTTTACGGGCGACCTTTTACCCCCTTATTCTAAACTTAAGTGAATTTAATATCCTCTTGAGTGATGACCTGGCATAAAACGTGTAGTGCATTTTGTAGGTGCGCGTGAAGGCAAAAAAAAAATACAGCTTAAAACTAATTTAATTGTTCAGGTGTCACTTTCCTATTGGATATTATAACTAATTAAACTTATACTATTTTTTTACTCTTTCCTTATTCATTTTTCTTTTCTTTTTCGTTTGTTTATCTTTCTTCATATTAACAGAAGCAGCGAACCAATGGCTTGGCTAAAATGTCCATTTCAGGTGACCTTATTCTTATCTCCATCCTTCTTCAATTGAGATTTTCTCCATCCGATTTTTCATCTATTTGCGGAAAAGTACTTCTTTAGAACCAGAAGTAATGTTGAAAAGAAGACTAGGTGCCATCGGAAAATTCTTTGGCCGGAGAAAATGGTCCTTAACAAATGGCTCTATATCTCAAATTTTGTCCACTCTTCCAATACAAAATTAGGAGGAATAAAGTGACAGAATTCTACTAAGGTAACCGAGACGAAGGGAATTAAGAGCACAAACCCACCTTGTCAAAAAATATGGTACCGACGACATCAAGGTTTTCCTCCAACCAAACATTTCTCTCTATCCCAAGCTTTCTGACCCTTTTCCTCCTTAATTTCGTGTAATGTCAAAGCCACAAATAAATTTATGTACAATGAAAAAAGAAGAATAGAGATAGAGTTGATGGATTTAAGGGAGATTATGGCTGTGAATCGATTTCACGGTGGCGGCAGCAAAAATAATGAAGAACGAAGGTGAAGAAGATGAAATGAAAAAAAGAGTATAAAAGGAAAGAAGACGTAAAGAAATGAAATAGTATAGCATTTGATACATGTATGGCACGTGTTTGTACAGCCCACCGCAAGACTAGTTCAGTAATTTGAAGGAGGTATTAAATTTAGTTTAGATGCGAATAGTGGGGTAAAAGGTCGCCCGTAAAATTTAGGTATGTAAATGATTTTTCCGGACAAATTTAATAGATACTTTATGTATTTTCTCTTTTTAATTTAATCGCATGAATGGATGGTTATTTGGGTTAAATCTTAAAGAATAAACTCTTGAAATTTGAATAGATAGCTTAGAAAGTGAATGACACTAGCCTGTTGCGAACAATGTGCACTTATCTCAACTTAAAGATTGATTTATTTTCTTGAAGTTTAACTTTTATGCATTGCATTTAGCCATTGACGTTACAGGCAGAGGGATTAAATATTGTATTTATACTAAGAAATTCATTAAATATGTATAAATATTAAATTGTGAACGCAGTAACTAAGACGATTTATCAGTTCCTAGACAAATTCAGAACCCACAAACTTTAAATCCTGGCTCCGCCTCTTGTTACAGGAAGAAAAGATAAGAAATATCTTCAATTTTAAGTGAATTCATATGATGAACCGATGGGTCATCTTATGTTTTAGGACCTAATTTTGCGCTTTGAAGCCTGAAATACCTCATATTATCCCTCTTCGATTTGTGTGCGCAGTCCGGATGTTTTACCAGAAAGCTTTTATGTTAAAAATTGAGAAAAATATTAAATTTTTGGCCTTAAAATCCATTTGAGTTGACTTCGGTCAACATTTTGAGAAAACAGGCTCGAATTCGTATTTGGACGATCCCAGTAGGTCCGTATCATGATTTGGGACTTGGGCATATGCCCAGAATCAAATTTGAAGGTCCCTAGCCCGAGTTATCGCACTTTGTTGAAATTTGAAAGTTTAAAAGCTTAATGACTTTGAAAGTTTGACTAATGTTTGACTTTATTGATATCGGATCCATATTTTGGTTCTGAAATCCGGTATAGGTCCAATACTACATTTATGGCTTGTCTGTCAAATTTAATGAGAAACGGAATTGGTTTGACATGATTCTGACATCCGGTTGTGAAAGTGGAAGTTCATGAAGTTTCTTGAAAATTTTCCTTTCATTTGATGCTAAATTCGTATTTCTAGGTATTATTTTGGCAATTTGATCGCGCGAACAAGCTTGTATAGTATTTTAAGACTAATGTGCATACTTGATTTAGAGCCCCAAGGGTTGGGTGAGTTTCGGATAGGTTACGGAGTGAATTTGAACTTAGAAACATTGCCGGTGTGCTTCAGTTCTGGTGCAGGCCTCATACCTCGCAATTGCAAGGTCAGCCTTCGCATTTGCGACCTCCGACAGTTCGCATTTGTGAGCAACTCCTCACATTTGCGAAGAGTAGCTGGGGTACCTCAAGTTCGCATTTGCGAACAAGGCTTCTTCGCATTTGCAAAGTGGGACAAGGGGGTATAGTGATCGCAATTGCGATCAAACGGCCATATTTGCGGGAGATCAATGTTCGCATTTGCGAACAAATCATCTCAAATGCGATGACAACAAAAAGGAAAGAACTTCACATTTGCGATTGTTTCTTCGCATTTGCGAACCCCAGGTCGCAAATGCGATATCTGCAACTGATCAAATAGCTAAGAAATGGGATTTTTGTTCATTCTTCAAATTTTCAAAACAAAAAAACCCTAGGGGCGATTTTTCAAAGAACTCTTTTTCCCCAAATCATTGGTAAGTGATTCTAAACTAGTTTCTTTCAGTCTTCCATTGCATTTCCTAAGATTTCAATCTAAAGTCTAGTGTTTTCATGGTGAAAACTGGGGGTTTGGGTAGAGTTATGTATCATTGTAAATTTGGGATTTAGACCTCAAATTGAGGTTGGATTCCAAAATAAATTACATAACCGGGCACGGGGGTGAATGGATAATCGAATTTTGGTCCGAATTTTGGGTTTGGATCAAGCGGGCCAGGGAGTTGACTTTTCCAATAATGACCTAAATTGAATCCTTTATAATCGTGGGTAGTTCCTAAGGCTTAATTTGAATCATTTGGTTTGTAATTTGCTAGATTCTATTGGTTCGGAGGCTTATTTGAAAGGCAAAGTTGTGGTTGAGTTTGAATTGATCATTGGAGCAAGGTAAGTGTCATGGTTAACCTTGACTTGAAGGATTAGGACTTGTTTGTCTATTTGCTACATGTTTAGATGTTGGATATAATATATATGTGAGGTGACGAATACTTATGCGTTGTTGGTGGGTTAAAGCATGCGGGTGGGATTGTTCCTCGTAATTTATTGCTTACTTGTTCATGTTATCCATACTTAGACTAGTTACTTATTATATTGATCGTTCTTACAGCGTTTATGGGCTTTTGTGGTAATTGAGTATTGTTTCTAAAGTTGAGATTTGTATTGTGGAACCATTATTGACGTAAGGCTTGTTCTTGTCATTCTATCTCTCCATTATTACTTGTTCCTTGTTATATGGTGAGGGAGAGTGTTAATGCACGAAGGATGATGTCGTGCCATATGTGAGTGTTAATGCACGTAGGGTGATGTCGTGCCATATTGTGAGTGTTAATGCACGAAGGCTGATGTCGTGCCATGTTATAAGAGTTAATGCACGAAGGGCATTGTCGTGCCATATCTATTGATTTATACTAAGATTGAGAGTAAAAGCACGAAGGGTGATGCCTTGCAATATCATTCTTTCATTGTGAGGTTGAGAGTAAAAGTACGAAGGGTGATACCGTGCAATTTTCTTCATTGTGCTTAATTGTTTTTACTGATTAAAGGCATATTGATTGTTTTGGTTATCATTTCTGCTGTATTTCTCATATCATATACCCTGTTTAGCATGTCACACTCCCAATAGTACATGTTTAGCTTTTATTTGTTGTTATCTTGTACGTGTACTGTTATCTGCACAGGTTTATTATGTGGGTGTCTTGTCATTGCCTCGTCACTACTTCGCCAAGGTTAGGCTGGACACTTACGGAGTACATGGAGTCGATTGTACTCATATTATACTATGCACTTCTTATGCAGACTTTGGTACTGGCCCCAGCTGTTCGTGAGGCGTAGCAGCTCGGACTTGCTCATTGGAGACTCGAGGTAGATCTGTTGGTGTCCGTAGACCTTGAAGTCCCCTTCTATTTCCCTTATTTTACTATTTTCTTCCGTTCAAAACACTTGTATTTCTTTAAGACTCTGTTTGTAAAAAATTCTAAAAGCTCGTGAGTTGTGACTCTAGATCCGGATTGTAGTAGATATTATGAATATTTATGTTATTCTGCACTCAGTTTTATTTCATATGGCTTAATTGACTTTATTTACTGAAATTGAATGAAAATTGGCTTAAAGATTCTCTAACGTTGTCTTGCCTAGCAAGTAAAATGTTAGGCGCCATCACGGTCCCGAAAGTGGAAATTCCCAGTCGTAACAACTTGGTATCAGAGCACTAGGTTTTCTAGGTCTCACAAGTCACGAACAGGCTTAGTAGAGTCTGGAGGATCGGTACGAAGACGTCGTATTTATCTTCCAGAGCCAATGAAGTTTAGGAATAAATTTTACTTCTATTCTTCTCTGTCGTGCAATTTGTTCTCTTATTTCTAATTGAACTCTTCCACTCTTGTTCTCTTGCAGATGGCATGAAAACGTATTGCATCTACAGCTGAGCAACAGCCAGAGCCCCCAGTGGTAGCTCTTACGAAGGGCAGAGGTAGAGGCCGAGATCATGCCAGAGGCCGAGGTAGGGGCAGAGCTCAGCCCAGAGCTCTTGCAGCAGCACCAGCAGTGGAGCCTCAGGCGGAGTTTGATGAGGAGGTTCCAGCCCAGACTATGCCTGTTGGACCAGCTCAAGTCTCGGAGGAGTTCATCGCCACCCTAGTGCTTCAGGACGCTCTAGTCAGTTTAGTGGGCCTTATGTAGAGTGTGGCCCAGACTGGTACATTTCCTATGGCACTAGCCGTCTCTCAGGCTGGGGGAGGAGCACAAACTCCCTCTACTCACACTCCGGAGCAAATAGCTCCCCAGTATCAGACTCCAGCAGCTCATCTAGTTGGGGTAGTTCAGCCGGTTGTTGCGGCACATGCCGGTGATGGACCAGCTATGTATTCTGAGGGCTTATCGAGATTGGACAAGTTCACCAAGCTTTTTCCAGTTCTTTAGTGGTGCACCTTCTGAGGACCAACATGATTATCTTGACTGTTGCCATGAGGTGCTGCAGAACATGGGGATAGTGGAGACCAATGGGGTCGATTTTGCTGTGTTTCAATTGATGGGGTTCGTCAAGAGATGGTGGAAGGATTTTGTATCGACCAGACCAGCTGGGCCACCTGCTATTACTTGAGACCAGTTCTCTTAGATATTTCTTGAGAAGTTCTTTCCTGTCAGATTGAGAGAGGATTATCATATGCAGTTTGAGCGTCTTCAGCAGGACAGCATGTTTGTCACTCAGAATGAGACCCGTTTTGTGGATCTGGCCCATCATGCTATTCTTCAGCTTCCTACCGAGAGAGAGAGAGAGAGAGAGAGAGAGAGAAAGGGTGAGGAGGTTTATTGAGGGACTTGCTCAGCCTATCAAGTTGCAGATGGCCAAGGAGACCGGGAATGAGATTTCTTTTCAGATGGTTATCAATGTCGCCAGGCGAGTCGAGATGGTTCTTACACGAGGGGGAGGGGGTAGGTCAGGGGTTTGACAAAAGGCCTCGTTGTTCCGGTAGGTTCAGTGGTGCCTCATCTGGATGCAGGGGTACTTTTGGTAGATGCCATCCTCCCAGGCCGTTTCGTTCAGCACTCTAGGCATCCCACGGTACTTCTAGTGGTCGTGGCCCTCATATGCCTTATTCCAACCAGCTAGCCTACAGCAAACCACCAGCTCCTATTAGTGAACCTCTGCTTTAGAGTTTTTAGGGTGATTACTCAGGTCAGCGGGGTCAGTTTCAAGGTCAACAGTCACAGCAGCCAAGGTCCTGTTATACTTGTGGTGATCCGAGGCACATTGTTAGATTTTGCCCTCGGGCATCCAGCAGTTCACAGCATCAGGGCTCTCGTGCCATGGTCCCTGCACCGGGTGCTTCACTGCCCACTTAAGCTAGCTAGAGGTAGGGATTAGGCATCTAGAGGTGAAGGTCAGGCCATTAGAGGTAAATGTCAGGCTGCTAGAGGTGGAGTCCAACCAGCTAGGGCCCGTCCTAGAGATGTAGTTCAGAGTGGTGGGTCTCGCCCCGATGCTATACTTTTTCAGTCAAGCCGGAGACTGAGTCATCTGACGCTGTTATCACAGGTACTGTTTCAGTTTGCAGTAGAGATGCTTCAATTCCATTTGATCCGGGTTCTACTTATTCCTACGTGTCACCTATTTTGCTTTTGGTTGTGCCTCGTGATTCTGTAAGTGCTCCTGTGTATATGTCCACACATGTGGGAGATGCTATTGTTGTAGATCGTGCTTATCGTTTGTATGTGTTTACCTTTGGGAGTCTTAAGACTAATATAGATCTTTTACTTCTCAATATGGTAGATGTTGATGTCATCTTGGGTATGGATTGGCTGTCACCTTATCATGCTATATTGGATTATCACGCCAAGACGGTGACCTTAGTCTTGCCGGGGTTGCCTCGATTAGAGTAGAGATGGACTCCTGGACATTCTACCAATAGGGTTATCTCTTATTTGAAGGCTCGACATACGACCGAGAAGGTGTGTCTAGCTTATTTGGCTTATATCTGCGATTCTAGTACCGAGGTTTCTTCTATGGATTCAGTACAAATTGTTCGTGAGTTTCCAAAGGTGTTTCCTGTAGACCTGCCAGGGATGCCACCCGACAGGGATATCAACTTCTGTATTGACTAGGCTCTAGGCACTCATCCCATTTCTATTCTGCCATACCGTATGGCACGACCAGAGTTGAAAGAATTGAAGGAGCAGTTGAAAGATTTGCTTGATAAGGGCTTCATTAGACCTAGTGTCTCACCCTAGGGTGCGCCTGTGTTGTTTGTGAAGAAGAAGGATAAATCTATGAGGATATGCATAGATTACCGGCAATTGAACAAGGTCACTATCAAGAACAAGTATCCATTGCCAAGGATTGATGACTTATTTGATCAGCTTCAGGGTGCCAAAGTATTTTCAAAGATTGATTTGAGGTCTGACTACCATTAGTTGAGGATTAGGGCATCCGATGTCCCTAAGACAGCCTTTTGGACTCAATATGTGCATTATGAGTTTCTAGTGATGTCATTTGGATTGAGAAATGCCCCAACAACATTTATGGATTTGATGAACCGGGTATCCAAGCCTTATTTGGATTCCTTTGTGATTTTGTTTATTGATGATATCTTGATCTACTCCCGCAGTCGAGAAGAGCATGAGCAGCATCTTCGGATCGTATATCAGACTCTGAGAGACAACCAGTTATATGCTAACTTTTCAAAATGCAAGTTTTGGTTGGACTCAGTTGCTTTCTTGGGGCACGTTGTATTAGCAAAGGGCATTCAGGTGGATCCTAAGAAGATCGAGGCAGTTCAGAACTGGCTTAGACCCACTTCATCTACAGGATTTGGAGTTTCTTGGGATTGGCGGGTTATTACCGTAGGTTTATGGAGGGTTTTTCATCTATAGCACTCCCGTTGACCACGTTGACCTAGAAGGATACCTCGTTCAGATGGTCAAACGAGTTTGAGGTGAGCTTTCAGAAGATCAAGACTGCTTTAACTACGACGCTAGTGTTGTCATTGCCCATAGATTTAGGATCTTATACGGTATATTGTGATTCATCTCGTATTAGACTTTGCATGGTATTGATACAGGATGGCAGGGTAATTGTATATGCATTGCGGCAGTTGAAGGTTCATGAGAAGAATTACCTTGTTCATGACTTAGAGTTGGTAGCCACTGTTCATGCGCTAAAGATTTGGAGGCACTATATTTATGGCGTGTCGTGTGAGGTATTCACGGATCATCGGATCTTGCAGTATTTGTTCAAGCATAAGGAGCTCAATTTGAGGCAGCGGAGGTGATTGGAACTATTGAAAGACTATGATATCACCATTTTGTATCATCTCGGGAAGGCCAATGTGGTGGCCGGTGCTTTGAGTAGAAATGAGTATGGCAGCCTTGTGTACATTATAGTCGGTGAGAGATCGCTTGCGTTAGATGTTCAAGCCTTGGCCAATAGTTCGTGAGGTTGGATGTTTCTAATCTAAGTCGTGTTCTAGCTTGTACAGTCACTCGGTCTTCATTGTTTGAGCGCATCAGGAAGTGGCAGTATGATGACCCCCATTTGCTTCTCCTTAGGGTCATTGTAGACAGGCTAACCAAGTCAGCACATTTCATTCCTATGGTAGTTACCTATTCTTTAGAGCGGTTGGCTAAGATTTACATCCATGAGCTCGTTCGTCTTCATGGTATGCTCATGTCTATCATTTCTGATCGAGGTACGCAGTTCACCTCACACTTCTAGAGGGCAGTACAGTGTGAGTTGGGCATGCAGGTTGAGTTGAGCACATCATTTCATCCTCAGACGAACGGATAGTCCGAGCTCACTATTCAGATATTAGAGGATATTCTCAGCGCTTGTGTTATAGACTTCGGAGGTTCTTGGGATTAGTTCTTGCCACTTGCAAAGTTTGCCTACAACAATAGCTATCAGTCGAGCATTTAGATGGCTCCCTATAAGGCATTATACAGGAGGCGGTATTGTTCGGCAGTTGGATGGTTCAAACCGGGGGAGGCTCGATTGTTGGGTGCAGATTTGGTGGAGAATGCCAGGATAAGGTCAAGATTATTCAGGATCAACTTCGCACAGCTCAGTCCAGGAAAAAAGATTATGCCAACCGTAGAGTTCGTGATGTTGTATTCATGGTAGGAGAGAGAGTGTTGCTCCGGGTATACCCATGAAGGGTGTGATGAGGTTCAGAAAGAAGGGAAAGTTGAGCCCTAGGTATATCGGACCTTTTAAGATTCTTCAGAAAGTGGGTGGGGTGGTTTACAAGCTCGCATTGCCACCTACTTTATTAGTTTTCATCCGGATTTCCATTTCTCCTGCTCTGGAAGTATCATGGTAATTCATCCCACATGCTAGATTTCAGCTCCATCCAGTTGGACAAGAATTTGACTTATGAGGAGGAGCCAGTGACTATACTATCCCGGCAGGTTCGTCAGTTGAGGTTGAAGAGTTATCCTTCAGTTCGAGTGCAGTGGAGAGATCAGCCCGTCGAGGAAGATATTGAGGAATCCGAGTCGGACATGAGGAGTATATATCCACACCTTTTCACCAGCCCAGGTACTTTTCTATATCCGTTCTAGGATGAACGGTTGTTTTAGAGGTAGAGAATGTGATGACCAGATAGGTAATCTTATGTTTTTAGAACCTACTACTGCGCTTTGAAGCCTTATATATTCATAGTACCCTCCTCGATTTGTGTGCATAGTCCTGGTATTTTTTCGGAAAGCTTTTATGTTAAAAACTGAGAAAAATATGAAATTGTTGGCCTTAAAATCCATTTGAGTACACTTCAGTCAACGTTTTGAGTAAACGGACACGGATTCGTGTTTTGATGGTCCCGGTGGGTCCGTATCATGATTTGGAAATTGGGCATATGACCGCAGTTAAATTCGTAGGTCCCTAGCCTGAGTTATCGCACTTCTTTGAAATTTGAAAGTTTAAAAGCTTAATGACTTTGAAAGTTTGACCAATGTTTTATTTTATTGATATCGGGTCCGTATTTTGGTTCCGGAAATCGGTATAGGTCCAATACTATATTTATTACTTGTCTGTCAAATTTGGTGAAAAATGGAGTTGGTTTGACATAATTCGGACGTCCGGTTGTGAAAAAAAATGGAAGTTCATGAGTCTTCTTGAAAAAATTCCTTTGATTTGATGTTAATTCGTAGTTCTAGGTTTTATTTGGCGATTAGATCACACGAGCAAGTTTGGTTTTTAGACTAGTATGCATAGTTGGTTTAGAGCCTCAAGGGTTCGGGTGAGTTTAGGATAGGCTACGGAGTGAATTTGAACTTGGAAACATTACTGGTGTGCTTCAATTCTAATGCAGGCCTCAAACCTCGCAATTGCGAGGTCAGGCTTCGCATTTGCGATCTCTGATGGTTCTTATTTGCGAAGAGTAGCTGGGGAACCTCAAATTCGCACTTGCGAACAAGGCTTCGTATTTGCGAAGAGGGACAGGGGGTACAGTGATCGAAATTGCAATCAAACGGTCGCATTTGCGGGAGATCAATGTTCGCATTTGCGAACAAATCATTGCATACGATGATAGTAGAAATGAAAGAACTTCTTGCGATTGTTTCTTCGCATTAGCGAACCCTAGGTCGCATATGCGACATCTGCGACTGATCAAATAGCTGAGAAATGGAATTTTGTTCATTCTTCAAATTTTCAAAACAAAAAAACCCTAGGGGCAATTTTTCAAAGAACTCTTCTTCCCCAAATCATTGGTAAGTGATTCTAAACTAGTTTCTTTCAACCTTTCATTGTATTTCCTAAGATTTCAACCTAAAATCTAGTGTTTTCATGGTGAAAATTGGGGGTTTGGGTAGAATTGAGGGTTTTTGTAAAATTGGGATTTAGACCTCAAATTGAGGTCAGATTCCAAAATAAATTACATAACCGGGCTTGGGGGTGAATGGGTAATCAGATTTTGGTCCGAATTTTGGATTTGGAACCAAACAGGCCAGGAAGTTGACTTTTCCAATAATGACCTAAATTGAATCCTTTGTAATCGTGGGAAGTTCCTAAGGCCTAATTTGAATCGTTTGGTTGGTAATTTTCTAGATTCTATTGGTTCGGAGGCTTGTTTGAAAGGCAAATCTATGGGTGAGCTTTGAATTAATCATTGGAGTGAGGTAAGTGTCTTGGTTAACCTTGTCTTGAGGGATTAGGACTTGTTTGTCTATGTAACGGATGTTGGGTATAACGTATATGTGAGGTGACGAGTACTTATGCGTTGTTATTGGGTTAAAGCATGTGCATGGGATTGTTCCTCGCAATTTATTGCTAACTTGTTCATGTTATCCATGCTTAGACTAGGTACTAATTATATTGATCGTTCTTACCGCATTTATGGGCTTTTGTGGTAATTGGGTATTGTTTCTAAAGTTAAGATTGGCATTATGGAACCATTGTTGACGTAAGGCTTGTTCTTGTTATTCTATCTCCCTGTTGTTACTTGTTCCTTGTTATATGGTGAGGGAGAGTGTTAATGAATGAAGGGTGATGCCATGACGTATGTGAGTGTTAATGCACAAAGGGTGATGCCGTGTCATATTGTGAGTGTTAATTAACGAAAGGTGATGCCGTGCCATGTTATGAGAGTTGATGCACGAAGAGTGATGGCGTGCCGTATCTATTGATTTATATTGAGAGTGAGAGTAAAAACATGAAGGGTGATGTCATGCAGTATCATTGTTTCATTGTGAGATTGAGAGTAAAAGCACGAAGGGTGATGTCGTGCAATTTTCTTCATTGTGCTTAATTGTTTTTACTAGTTAAAAACATATTGATTGTCCTGGTTATCATTTCCGCTATATTTCTCGTATCCTATACCCCTTTTAGCATGTCCCCCTCCCAATAATACATGTTTAGCTTTTATTTATTGTTATCTTTTACGTATACTATTATCTGCATAGGTTTATTACGTGGGTGTCTTGTCATAGCCTCGTTACTACTCCGTCGAGGTTAGGCTAGACACTTACGGAGTATATGGGGCCGGTTGTACTCATACTACACTCTGCACTTCTTGCGCAGACTTTGGTACTGGCCCCAACTGTTCGTGAGGCGTAGCAGCTCGGACTTGCTCATTGGAGACTCGAGGTAGATCTACTGGCGTCCGCAGACCTTGAAGTGCCCTTCCATTTCCTCTATTTTATTGTTTCCTTCCATTCAAAACATTTGTATTTCTTTCAGAATCTATTTGTAGAAAAATTCTAGAAGCTCGTGAGTTGTGACTCCATATCCGATTTGTAGTAGATATTATGGGCATTTATGTTATTCTGCACTCAGTTTTATTTCATTTTGGTTTAATTGACTATATCTATTGAATTGAATAACAATTAACTTAACGGTTCTCTAACGTTGGCTTGCCTATCAAGTAAAATTTTAGGCGCCACCACGGTCCCAAATGTGGGAATTCTGTGTCGCGACACTTCTGTATTTTTTTACTATGGTTTTCACTGATAACAGTACGATGTCAATTGTCTACAGTTGGAAAGTGACTGCATGCATTGTACACGCAAACAGTGCAGCACAGTACTGCAGAGACTCCTCTTTGACTAACCAAGTGATTACATCATTCAAGTGATGTCATCCAAGTTGTATAAACAAAGAGTATAAAACATGACTTGAACACTTGAGAATTTGTTCAAGCACTCCAACCACTCATCTGTCAAGTATTCAATTCTCAAGTGCATCAAGAACAAAGAATAACACTACTACGGACATGTTCCTACAGCAAGTATATTGTATGTCCTTAGTTGAGTTGTAACTTTGTAATTGTTCTTTATTGTAATTCCTGCTTTGCTTATCTAGAACCTTTACTTAGGAACCCCTTGCAAACCATAAACCTTCAGTGTTTGTGTCGTGACTCGAGTTAGTCATGAGTTGAAGGCTTTGTAATAGGTGTATTGCAAAGTGGCTTATAATAGGTGCATTACAAGTTGGTGATGGATTAAGAGTTTAATTCCTAGATTGCATAGGTTGTAATCTAAAGTTGCTCATAGTGAAGTTGAAATCCTACCAGTGTAGGTCGTGGTTTTTTATCCCCTTGAGTAGGGATTTTTCCACGTAAAAACCCCATGTTCCATTTACTTACTGTTACATTAACATTCTCTGTGGAAACCTATATAGGACCTGGTCTCCATATAGTTTGGTGGACTCTTATATTCTATCAATTGGTATCAGAGCGGGTTCTTTCTAAAAGGTTAACACCTAGAAAGGATCTTCATGGTTGCTCCACCAAACTTCGAGGAAGGACAGTCTACATACAGACCACCCAGGTTCAATGGACAATATTATGGGTGGTGGAAGACAAGAATGCATGACTTCATCATGGCAGAATATTCTGAGTTGTGGGATGTTATTTGTGATGGTCCTTATGTCCCAACAAAGAAGGTCGGATACCCTCTAGAGACGGTGACAAAAAACAGGAAAGAATACAACGATGCAGATAGGAAAGCTGTGAAGAAAAACTTTCGTACCAAGAAAGTTTTGGTATGTGGGATAGGACCTGATGAATATAACAGGATCTTAGCCTGTCAATCCTCTAAGGAAATATAGGAAGCTTTACAAATAGCACACGAGGGAAATACTCAAGTAAAGCAATCAAAGATTGACTTGATCACCACTGAGTATGAGATTTTCAGAATGAAGGACGATGAATCCATTCAAGACATGCACACTCGATTCACCTCCATCATCAATGAGCTTCACTCCCTTGGTGAAAGTATTCCAAGAAACAAGCATGTCAGAAAAATTCTTAGTATACTGCCCAGTTCTTGGGAAAGCAAAGTTAACGCCATTACAGAGCCTAAGGACTTGTAGACACTGACCATGGATGAACTTGTTGGAAACTTGAAAACCTATGAAATGAAGAAGAAGAAGAAGAAGAAGAAGAAGAAGAAGAAGAAGAAGAAGAAGAAGAAGAAGAAGAAGAAGAAGAAGAAGAAGAAGAAGAAGAAGAAGAAGAAGAAGAAGAAGAAGAAGAAGAAGAAGAAGAAGAAGAAGAAGAAGAAGAAGAAGAAGAAGAAGAAGAAGGACAGTGAAAGAAGAAGAAGGACAGTGAAAGAAGAGAACCAAAGAAGGAAAAGAGTCTGGTACTCAAAGCTAAAAGCAATGACTCAAGTAAGGAGGACAATGATATAGCTTACTTAACCATAAGGTTTTAGAAGATGGTCCGACGTAATGGAGACATACCAAAGAGAGGCAGTTCCAGCAAACCAAAGATTTATGGCCTCTGTCATAAATGTGGTAAGCTAGGGCATTTCATCAAAGATTGCCCTCTCCTGAAGCAAGAACACTTCCAGTACAATCCTGATAAAGAAGCCAAGAGGAACCCGATTCCCGACAAACACTTCAAAAGAAAGAACACTGCTGACAAAGTTATGAAGCAAGATCTAGTAGTATAAGGAGATTCCTCCAGTGAGTCTGAAGAAGAGACTGATGTAGGTGATAGTTCTCTGATAGAAGTTGAAAGTGAAGCAAATGAATATGATTCAATATTTGCTTTGATGGCTCAATCAGACAATGATGAAGATGATGACAATGATGAAGTAAACTTCAGGGATGTTCAGAGAAATCTGAAATCCAATTCTCCTAAGAAACTCATGTCATTAGCGAATGTGTTAATTGATGCCTATCATAGTCTTGTAGATGATAAGGATGCCTTAACCATAGAGTTAGGAGATGCTGAACAAACTAGAGATGATTTGGTAGTTTATATGGTTGATCTGAAGGAATCTATAAGTAATCTAGAAAATGAAAAAATGGTTTTAACTGAAAAAAATGGTTTTAACTGAAAAAATTGTTAGTAAAGAACATGAAAGAGACGATTTGATGGTAGTAGTTGTTGACCTAAAAGAAACCATTGAAACTTTAAGTAAATAAAAGAATGACATAGTGGAGAAGATTGATGCCTTAGTGCAAGAAAGAGATGACCTCCTAGTTGTGATCATAGATTTGAAGGAAACAATTGAGGAACTCAAAGCAGGATGTGGGTCTGGAAAGTCTGATAAAGGAAAAGGAGTTTCTAGTGAAGCACATATCAGGCTAGAAAATGAAGTAAATGCTGTAAAAGCTAGTTTATGTGCTGAACTTGAGAAAACTAGACAACTTCAAGCAGATCTGGAAAGAGTAAAAAATGACCTTGACCGGTCTCTTAAGTGGACCTGGTCCTCAGATGCTATTACTGCTATGTACGTTAACAATGGAGGAAACAGGCAGGGAATAGGGTTTCAAAGGGAGAGAACTCCTTACAACCCTCATAGCAAGTATGTTTTTGTACCTGATAATTGGTTATGTACCCACTGTGGGAATATGATCACCCAAGGGGTCATTTTATGAATTAAGACTCCATTCTAGGTTTATTATCCATAAAAAGAGTAATTTTAAATACATCGATTAGCGTGCGCAGTCCGGGCATGAAACCAAAAAGCTTTTATGTGAAAATGTAAGAAATAATGATTTTTATGATTTAAGTTTATTTTAGTTGACTTTGGTCAATATATTTAGTAAACGGACCCGGATCGATGTTCCGACAATTCCGGAAGGTTCAAAGTAAAATATGAGAGTTGCGCGTGTGCCCGAAATTTAATTCCGACGTCCCAAACCGTAGAAATCAATTTTTGAAAGAAATTATTTTTGCTGAATTATTAATAAAATAAAGAAAAGACTTAATGTTTGAAACCATTCGCATCGGACCCGTATTTTGATTTCGGAGCTCGATACAGGTTTGTTATGATATTTAAGTACTATCTGTAAAATTTGGTAAGGATCAAAGTTTATTTGACGTGATTCGGATGTCCGGTTGAGAAATAGTGAAATTTAAGTGTTCTTGAGAAAAATGATGAGTTTTCAGGTTAAATTCATAGTTTTAGATGTTATTTTCATCATTTGATCGCATGAGCAAGTCCGTATGATATTTTTAGAGTTGTGTGCATATTTGGTTTGGAGCCCCGAGGGCTCAGGCGAGTTTCGGGTAGGCTTCGGGATGTTTTTAACTGGTAAAACAAATCTGTTGTCATAACAGTTTTTGGTGCACTGGTGCTCCATGCTTTTTCTTCAAAAAAAAAGAGAAAAAAAAAAGAAAAATCACAGAATCCAACTCGGGCAGCAGCCATTTTTTTCATATTTTCGAACTAAAAAGACCTAGAGGCGATTTTTTCACACAGGTTCATTCCCAAAGTGTTGGTAAACAATTCTAAACTCTTCTCTTTCGATTACCCAATGTTTTTCATCACTTTAATCAAAAACCAAGAATTTTCATTGCAAAAATTGGGGGTTTGGGTAGAATTAGAGAATTTTGTAAAAATCTAATTTTGACCTCGGATTGGGGTCGAATTTTGAAACTAATTGCATATTCGGGCTCGGGGGTGAATGGGTAGACGGAATTTGGTCCGAACCCCATGTTTGGACCAAGCGGGCCCGAGGTCGCTTTTTAACTTTTTTTGAGAAAACGTAGGAAAACCATAATTTTTCAAAAAGTTAGTTCCTTTAGCATTAATTAATGATATTAAGTTAATTATGATTAGATTCGAGTGTATTGGAGGTGAATTCAAAAGGAAAAGCTATAATTGAGCAGTGAGTGGCCTGTGAATTTGAGGTAAGTGCTTGGTTTAATCTTGACTTGAGGGAATAGGAATCCCCAACCTAATTGCTATGGGAATTTGTATGTGTGTGGTGTATAGGTGAGGTGACTAATATCTATGCACCACCAAATTATCTGTTAAACATGATCCCTTCCTTGTTTCTAATTTAATTGATCCCTGGATTAATTGTTTTATGATTATTGATATCTATATGCTTACTTGGTTTCGTTAAAGTGTTGTTAAGTATTGTTTCAAGTATTTTGGAAGTGTTGGTTGTTCCTTTGGCTTCATTGTGATACATAAAAGGGTGAGCTAGTTGACATTGTTTTAATATATATTACGGTTGGTTTATTTGTAAAATGATAAATGATGAAGTTATGAGTGGCACGGTTTACTGTTTACAATTGTTGAGGCAAAAATATTGTGAAAGGCATTGGTTTGAAATTTGTGAAATCTTTATAAATAAAAGTGATATGATTGTCTGGTGGGAACGGGTTGCACGCCGCAACAAGGAGTGATAAGGGTGGGCAGGAGGGACCGGGTTGCACACCACAACAGAAGAAATAAGGGTGATATTTGTATATAGGGGGGGAATAAGGGTGGACAGGTGGGAGGGGCTTGCACGCCGCAACAAGGAGCGATAAGGGAGAATATTTATGATTTATTAATTTTTAAATACAAGGAACGGAAATCTCTCTATTTTACTCTACTGTTTATCTCATATTTGATACCTGAGGTTACTTTGAAAGCGAAATTTGAAATGTGAAAGCTTATGTGAGAATTTGGTTATAGGTGAGACCTGGCAAGAGGTGGTTGAGTTATTTCATTTATTGCTATAGTTTATTATTTTTGTTTAGTTTAGAATTTCTTTTTTGCTTTATGTTGTTACAGGTTATATTATAATTGCATCATCGTAGCCTTGTCACTACTTCGTCGAGGTTAGGCTCGGCGCTTACTCAATACATGGAGTCGGTTGTACTGATACTACACTCTGCACTCTTTTGTGTAGATCCAGGTACCGTCCAGCATTAGAGACTTTAATAGTTGTCATTCATCACTCGGAGACACGAGGTAGATCTGCTGGTGTCCGTAGAATTCCTAGAGTCTTCTCTTCCACTGACCAACATTTTGATCCTCTAGCAGTAGCAACTCCTACTAGGGGTATAGGCCGAGGCCGCGCCAGAGGCCAAGGCAGGGGCAGGACTCAGCCCACTACTCAGGCAGCAGCCCCAGCTGTGGAACCTCAGATCGAGATTAATAAGGGAGTTCTAGCTTAGACCGTTCCAACAGGACCAGCTTAGGTCCCAGAGGGGTTTATTGCTACCCTGATACTTCAGGAAGCTTTGGTCTGTTTGGTGGGTATTATGGAGAGTGTAGTCCAGACTGGCACATTCCCTGTTGCAGCCACCGTATCTCAGGCTGGAGGAGGGGTCCAGACTCCTGCTACCCACACTCCAGTTCAGACTACTCCTCAAATTCAAACCCCAACAACCAATTTGGTTGGGGTTATTCAGCCAGTTGCTTCAGCGCCGCCTGTTGATGGGGCAGCTATATCCATCGATGCTTTGTGGAGATTGGACAGGTTTATTAAGCTATTTCATGTGCATTTCAGTGGTGAGACTTTATAGGATCCTCAGGAATATTTGGATAGTTGTCATGAGGTTTTGCATAATATGGGTATTTTGGAGACCAATGGGGTCGATTTTGCTGCCTTTCAGATGATCGGTTCCGCCAAGAAATGGTGGAGAGATTATTTGTTGACTAGACCAGTTGGGTCGTCTGCGTTGACTTGGGATCAATTCTCTCATCTCCTTTTGGAGAAGTTCTTGCATGTTACTACTCAAGAGGAGAAGCGTCGTCAGTTTGAGCAACTTCAGCAGGGCAGCATGATTGTGACCCTGTATGAGAATCATTTTGTGGAGTTGTCTAGACATGCTATTCTTTTATTGACCACAGAGAGAGAGAGGGTCAGACGATTTATTGAGGGCCTTGCTCAGCCCATCAGGTTGCAGATGGCCAAGGAGACAGGGACCGAGATTTCTTTTCAGGATGCAGCTAATGTGGCTAGGAGAGTTGAGTCGGTTCTCGGGATGGGAGGTCAGGGGTCTGACAAAAGACCTCGCCATTCCAGTGGTTTCAGTAGTGCCTCATCTGGAGGCGGGGCTTCATTTAGTAGAGGCCAATCTTCCAGGCCATTTCATTCAGCACTACAAGCTTCACATGGTACTTCGGGTGGTCGTGGTTCTTATATGCCTCCTTATTCTCAGCCAGTCTATAGTGCACCATCAGCTCCTATTAGAGAACATCCTCTGCAGAGTTATTATCGAGGTCAGCCGGCTCGTCAGGGTCAGTCTTCATATCAGGAGGGATGTTTTGAGTGTGGTGAATATGGGCATATTCGGAGAGCTTGTCCAAAACTCTCGGGTAATCAGCATTAGTACCAGGGTTCCTCTGCTATAGTTCTAACACCACCTACCCAGCCAGCCAAGGGTAGGGGTCATATAGCTAGAGGTAGAGGCCAGAATGTTAGAGGTGGAGGTCAGGTAGCTATGGGTGGAGGCCAGCCCACTAGAGGTGGAGGTCCTCCCAGAGATATGGTGTAGGGTGGCGGGGCCCAACCCCGATTATATGCATTTCCAGCCAGGCCTGAGGCGGAGTCCTCCGATGCTGTTATTACAGGTATCATCTCCATTTGTGATAGAGCTGCTTCAGTTTTGTTTGATCCAGGAACTACTTATTCTTATGTTTCATCCTATTTTGCCTCGTATTTGATTGTGCCTCGTGATTCCTTGAGTGTTCCTGTTTATGTGTCTATGCCGGTGGGGGATGCTATTATGGTAGATTGTGTATATCGTTATTGCGTAGTAGTTATTGAGGGTCTTGAAACTAGTGTGGATCTTTTGCTTCTAGACATGGTCGATTTTGATGTTATATTGGGCATAGATTGGTTGTCGCCTTATTATACCATCTTGGACTGTCACGCCAAGACAGTTACGTTAGCCTTGACGGGGTTGCCTCGATTAGAATGGAAAGGGACTCCTGGTCATTCTCCCAGCCGAGTGATTTCATATGCCAAGGCTCGTCGCATGGTTGAGAAGGGATGTTTGGCTTATTTGGCTCATATTCGTGAATTTGATGCTGAGGTTTCTTCTATAGACTTAGTTCCTATCGTTCGTGAGTTTCCTGAGGTATTTCATGCAGACCTACCGGGGATGCCACCCGACAGGGATATTGATTTTTATATTGATGTGGCTCCGGGCACTCAGCCCATTTCCATTTCTCTATACCAGATGGCCCCACCAGAATTGAAAGAGTTGAAAGAACAGTTGCAAGACTTGCTTGATAAGGGTTTTATTATTCCCAGTGTTTCGCTTTGGGGTGCACCAGTGTTATTTGTAAAGAAGAAAGATGGGTCGACGAGGATGTGCATAGATTACCGGCTGATGTTTAGCTTAAAGTATATATATTTCTATGTATATCGCCTCATATTTTACTCTTGTTTTGTGAATTTGGGATGTTAAATGCTATAATTTATATTAATTTGAAGTGTTTTTACTTGTAGGAATGATTCGAGAGCAATTGGGGGCGAAATGCGCAAGATTTGAGCTAAAATGAACAAAATCAGGAAAATGCCATTTGGGCACCATAGGAAGTGTCTGGCGCCACCTGTGACGCTGAAAATAGTGTTGGCAAATTGGGCAGTGCCCTGGGGGAGCGCCTGGTGCCGGGCTAGGCGCCAGTGACGTGAATTTTCTTCAATTTCGCCCAGGACAAGGTTATTTCGGCCCTAGACCTACCCAACACGTATAAAAGCAAGACTAAACCTATTTTTGAGGGAGAGACGCCATTTTGGAGAAAACATACACACGGTATCGTGAGGAAGTGGAGAAGTCTCAGCTTTCTTCATCTTTTTCTAGTATTTTCAATTGATTCAACATTTATACAATTGTTTGATTACATCATGAGTGGCTAAACACCCATTGTTCTGGGGTTGTGATTTAGCCATGAATATTGTTGTTTGATATTAGCTTGACTTTGATTATAATTCACCAATATATGGTTGTTTTTTCAATTCTGTGTATAATTGCTTAATTGTCTGGCCAGCAGTTAGGTTCTATTTACTATTTATGCTATGCTTGGGAAAGCCGTGTTTAGATTAGAGAAGAATTGAAGAGAGTATGATCTTAACCCTTAGGGGGAGCAGATTTGTGGTTAGGATAAGAATATACCTAGTCATCGTGCTTAATTAAATATCGTAATCTTAATGCATTCTTAATAGATTGAGTTCATAGGAATATAGGCGTTAATCTATTGAGAATAGGTGAGTAGTACTTCAGGAGAAGGCTATGAGATCATTTATTGATTAATTAGCAACCATGAGTGAATTATGTGAAAGGGAGAGTTAATTAGAACACAATATGAATGGTGAATCGATCATAACCCTGGAATACTTGTCTCTACTGAATACACAACAATCAACTCGTTACTTGATAATTTAGTTATTATTTGGAATCATAGTATAATATAATCATATTAGTGGACTTTGATTTTAGCTAGATTGAATAACAATTTTAGTGATTTAGTGAGAAGTGTATACAAGTCTCTGTGGGTTCGACACTTAACTTATTATTATATTACTTGTAGACCACGTATACTTGCGTATGCATCTGGGATTAATAAGTTTTTGGCGCCGTTGCCGGGGACTTGAATATAAACTACTTTCTAGTTTTTGCTTTAATTGTTTATTTCGTCTAGTCGAACGTTACTTGATTGTTGCTCTAATCTCATAAACTTTGATTGAATGCCTAGGGTGAGAAACTAGGACAGAATCAACGGCTTTGACCCCGAACCTGAGAAAACATTTCACAGGAGGTTGAGGGAAGCAAGGGATACAAACAATATTCAAGAACTCATTCAATTTCCTGTGAACATGGCAGAGGAGCAACATATGGCTGTTCAGGAGGTGGCAATGCCCAGCATTGCTAATGTCACTTCCAGCATTGTGAAGACCAGAATCACTGGGCACTTTGAGCTGAAACAGAGCATGATCTAGCTACTTCATGCAAATGGGCAGTTTATGGGTCTTCCACACGAGGATCCACAACAGCATATTCTGAACTTCTTGGAGATTAGTGATAATTATATCACTAACGGGGCCACTTCAGATTATGTGAGGCTCACACCTTTTCCATTCTCTCTGTTGGGCGAAGCTAAGCGATGGCTAAAGGAAGAACCAGCTAATTTCATTACATCATGGAACGATTTGGCAAGAAAATTTCTGGCAAGGTTCTTCCCTTCAGGCAAAACTGCAAAGATCAGAAGTGAGATAGTTGCCTTCAAACAGAAAATAGGGAATCTTTATACTTAGCTTGGGAAAGGTTCAAGGGGCTACTCATAGACTATCCTCATCACAATCGGACAAATGAAGTGTTATCTCACACTTTCATAGAAGGGCTCCATCCCTAAACAAAAATTGTAGTCGATGCTGCAGCTGGAGGTTAAGTATTGGAGAAAAGCTTCGATGAAATTTATGCATTATTGAACAAATTCTCCAAAAGCAATCTGAATTGGCAAGGATAGATGGGTAGGAACATGGTACAAAAATCACTAGGGGTTCTCGAATTAGATGTTATCTCAGCATTGTTAGCACAGGTCTTTACGCTAACCAACCAAGTCAATCAGATGACCATGATCATTAACAATCAACAAACCCATCCAGTGCAACAGGTTCAAATATTTTGTGAAGTATGTGGAGAGGGTCACATGAGCAATCTATGCCCAGCAAATCCAGAGTCTGTATATTTTATGGGTAATGCAAATCGAGGCCAAACAAATCAGTATGGGGACACCTACAATCCCAACTGGAGGAATCACCCAAACTTCTCTTGGGTGGAAATCAAGGCAATCAGAATCAATACCGGCCTCAAGCACCTCAACAACAATCTAGACCACCTCAGGCTAAACAAAAAGCTATCCTTGAGGAGATGATGGAGAAATTTATGGCCGACCAGCAAGCCCTCAATCAGAAATTAATAGCAGATCAACAAACTTTCAATCTGAAAATAATGGCTGATTAGTAGGCTCAAGCCGCAGCACTGAGAAATTTGGAGCACCACGTGGGCCAACTTGCTAGAGCCCAAAATACCAGAACAATAGGGGCTTTTCCTAGTGATACAGAGCCCAGTCCTAAAGCTCAAGTCAATGCGGTTACCTTGAGAAATGGAAGAGCATTAGAAGAAGCTCCAAAGAAAAAGAAGAATATAGCTCATCCTGACGGAGAATTAGTTCCCAAGTTAGTTGAGGGGAATGAGAAAGATGATAAAGTACCCGAGCCAGTAATTGAGACTAGGCCACCACCTTCGTTTCCACAAAGACTGTAGAACCAAAAAGATAATGCTAAGTACAAGAAATTCCTAGATATTTTGAGCCAAGTGAGTGTGAATTTGCCTTTGGTGGAAATTTTGCAGGAAGTGCCTAAGTATGCAAGGTATCTCAAAGATATTGTGGCAAACAAACGAAGACATGCAGAGGTCGAAACTGTTGCACTTACTGAAGAGTGCAGTGCTAGAGTTCAGAGTAAACTTCCTCCTAAGTTGAATGATCCTGAGAGTTTCACAATTCCTTTGTCTCTTGGAAAACAAGAAGTTGGTAGAGCCCTGTGTGATTTAGAGGCTAGTATAATTTTATGCCATCCTCTTTGTTCAAGCAACTCGGATTGGGGGGTGGTTAGACTTATTACAATCACTTTATAGTTAGCAGATAGGTCACTAGTCATGCCAGAAGGAATTATTGAGGATGTGTTAGTTCGAGTGGGAAAGTTTATTCTTCCTGCTGATTTTATTGTTCTTGATTACGAGGTAGATGAGGAAGTGCCCATTATCTTGGGGCGACCATTATTAGCTACCATTGGAGCAATTATTGATGTGAGGGCAGGGAAGTTAAAAATGAGAGTTGACGATGAGGAGGTCACTTTTAATATGTACAAGGCACTTAAGCTCCCTAAGCATTATGAGGACTTGTGCATGATTAATGTGGTTGAATTGAAGGGAATAGAGCAGAGTTAGCATGTGAATTATAGTGATCCAGATGGGACAACTGAGTTAGAGGAGGTGGTGTTTCCAGCTGAGCGTGTAAAGATGATTGACAAAAGAGCCAGAGATGAAAGATGAAACCTTCCGAGAGCGTGCAAAAAGGCTAGACTTCATGGGAGAAAGAAGAAGAGAAAGTGCCCAACCTGAGCAGAGTAGTAGAGTCGTGCCGCAATTATAAATAAGGCGCTTCTTGGGAGGAAACCCAACCTATATATCTTTTATTTATTGATTATTTTTTTAGTGTCAAGTTTTGTGTGTTGTTTTTATTATGTAGATTAGGGGAAGTCTGACTACCCAAAGTTGAAGCTGAGGAGCATGTTTGAGCCTAAGTGTGGGGTCGTCCCGACCCTTAATATTGAGGATCATGTCCGAGCTAGGCCTGAGAGGGACTCAGGGAGTATTTCTCACCCTTGTTTTAATATTTTTCTCTATGATCATGCATCGAGGACTATGCATAATATAAGTGTGGGGTGGGGAAACTACTTTCTGAAGTGTAATTGTATAAAACTATTTTTTTTATTTAATTTTTCTTTTAGAACTAGTAGTAGACATAGTCTAGGTTAAAAAATAAAATAAAAAATAAAAAAAATGAAAATTGAAAGAAAAATTAGAAAAAGATCAGATTTTTCCCGATGATGGATCTTTTGGACAATTTTCTTGAGGGAAAAAGTCCGATTAAAAACACCAAAAAGCTTTTTCATTTTTTAGGATAGTTAGGTAGTATCCCTTGTTTTTTCTTTAGGCGCCAGTTCTTTTCCAAGGGTGTAGCTCGAACCGGGTATTTTATTTATTTTTTTAGGAGTAGTTTAGGAAGAAACTGAGTCGCTCTAAGATACTCATTGGCATGGTTGATGTGGCACATTAGGCTATGACATGCATTCTATTTTTCCGTGTATTTGGTTTGAATTGTGAAGCCTAAGTAAAGTAAATAGCCTATTTTGTGACGCCCTTTTTCAGTTGTTTGACTCGTATGCCACATAGTGCAATATTGCTTAAATTTCTCAATTATGTGTGCTTGATTGGCTTGAGAGTTGAACAGAACCGTCTTGATTGAGTCATGTACAATGTGTGTGTGAGAATTTGTGATTTTCTGTGCTATCCTGTATAGTCTAGAACTTGCCTCGTGTGTTAATTGAAGCGAAATTGTAAGTTGTTCTAATCTAGGAGATGACGTAGGTATTTTCTTGCTTGATCATGGATGTTCTTATCATATAAAAATAAAAGTTTCCATTGCTAGCCCTTTTGAGCCTATAGACCTTTCTTTTGGCACCTACATTACAAGTCATACCCCCATTTTGTTCTTAATTTGATATTGATTGAATCTTCACCTCATAAGGCACTTAGTCTCTAAAAGAAGTTAGGTTAGAGATTGGGGAGTATCTTTTGAGTGGAACCATGGAAGGTCCCGTTGGTGCACTAAAGTTGAAATCAAAGGTCACAAACCGATGAACTTTAATGTATGGAGTATGTGAAGAAAATAAAAATAAAAAGAGGAGAAAAGGAAAAGAAAAATTGAAAGAAAAGAAAAATGATAGTGAAAGTATGTAGAAAAATAAATACCTTCAATTCTTATTGATTTGTGCTAGAGAAAATAGTGAAGTGCTTAATTGAAAAGAGGGTTATGTTGTATATGGCAAGTGATTTGGTTGAGAAGAATATGTGCTTGAATTGTAAATATAGTGTATTAAAGTACTTAGGAGGGTTAGCCACTATTTCTAAATGTATCATGCCCGTCCCTTAGCCTACATTACTGCCTTAAAGTCCTAATTGATCCTAGATTTGGCTAGCTTAAATTAGTAGAGATATACACTACGGGCAAGCTTATGGTACAATCACGGGATGCATATGAACTCTTTGTGAGAGTGAATGAATTTGGTTCAATTGTGTGATGTCCTTAAATTATGTTCAAAAGCATATTTGAATGTGTGGACTAGTCTATATTCACTCTTTTCTTTGTTGGTGAGGGCACATGATCTCATGAATGATTGGTAATGTTGTAAACTTTCTTGTTGGGTAAGTGCATGAATTGAGGGTGCTTAGTGGTTTCAAGTCGACTTTTGAGGTTGGGTGGTGACGAATAGGTTGTTGGAATTTATGGAATTGAAATAATATACTTGGGTATGCTTAAACGGGAAGAATGTGAAATTTTGTGTGTTCATGCTTGTGTGCCGGTATTGATCGTAGTCAAGGGTATAGTGTGTGGTTAAAAGGTAAGGTGCTCCTCTATGGTTGAATTTTGTACGTAGTTGGGGGTTTATTAGATTGTCCCATTGCTCGAGGACGAGCAAGAGTCTAAGTATGGGTGTTGATGTTTAGCTTAAAGTATATATATTTCTATGTATATCACCTCATATTTTACTCTTGTTTCGTGAATTTGGGATTAAATGCTATAATTTATATTAATTTGAAGTGTTTTTACTTGTAGGAATGATTCGAGAGCAATTGGGGGCAAAACGCGCAAGATTTGGGCTAAAACGAACAAAACCGAGAAAAATGCCATTTGGGCGCCATAGACAGCGCCTGGCACTACCTGTGGCGCTGAAAATAGTGTTGGCAAATTGGGCAGCACCCTGGTAGGTGCCTGGCACCGTGCTGGGCGCCAGTGACGTGAATTTTCTCCAATTTCGCCCGGGACAAGGTTATTTTGGCCTTAGACCTACCCAACACGTATAAAAGCAAGACAACCTATTTTTGAGGAAGAGACGCCACTTTGGAGGAAAAATACACACGGGGTCATGAGGAAGCGAAGAATTCTCAGTTTTCTTCATCTTTTTCTAGTATTTTCAATTGATTCAACACTTATGCAATTGTTTGATTACATCATGAGTGGCTAAACACCCATTGTTCTGGGGTTGTGATTTAGCCATGAATATTGTTGTTTGATATTAGCTTGACCTTGATTATAATTCACCAATATATGGTTATTTCTTCAATTCTGTGTTTAATTGCTTAATTGTCTGGCCAGCAGTTAGGTTCTATTTACTATCTATGCTATGCTTGGGAAAGCCGTGTTTAGATTAGAGAAGAATTGAAGAGAGAATGATCTTAACTCTTAGGGGAGCGGATTTGTGGTTAGGATATGAATATACCTAGTCAACGTGCTTAATTAAATATCGTAATCTTAATGTGTTCTTAATAGATTGATTTCATAGGAATATAGACATTAATCTATTGAGAATAGGTGAGTAGTACTTCGAGAGAAGGCTATGAGAGCATTTATCGATTAATTAGCAACCATGAGTGAATTATATGAAAGGGAGAGTTAATTAGAACACAATATGAATGATGAATCGATCACAACCCAGGAATACTTTTCTCTACTGAATACACAACAATCAACTCTTTACTTGATAATTTAGTTATTATTTAGAATCGTAGTATAATATAATAATATTAGTGGACTTTGATTTTAGCTGGATTGAATAACAATTTTAGTGATTTAGTGAGTAGTTTATACAAGTCTTTGTTGGTTCGACACTCAACCTATCATTATATTACTTGTCGACCACATATACTTGCGGCAGTTAAATGAAGCTACTATCAAGAATAAATATCCATTGCCAAGAACTGATGATTTATTTGATTAGCTTCAGGGTGACAGGGTGTTTTCGAAAATTGATTTGAGATCGGGCTACCATCAGTTAAAGATTAGGGTGTCTGATGTTCCTAAGACAACCTTTCGGGTGAGGTATGGGCATTATGAATTTCTGGTCATGTCCTTTGGGTTGACTAATACTCCAGCAGCATTTATATGGATTTGATGAATCGGGTTTTCAAGCCTCGTCTGGCTTATATACTCCCGCAGTCAGGAAGATCATGAACAGAACCTCCATATAGCACTCTAGACTTTGAGGGATAATCAGTTGTATGAAAAGTTCTCAAAATGTGAGTTCTGGTTGGATTCAGTAGCTTTCTTGGGTCATATCGTATCAGGTGAGGGTATTCAGGTTGATCCTAAGAAAATAGAGGTGGTCAAGAACTAGCCTAGACCCACTACAGCCACAGAAATCAAAAGTTTCTTGGGTTTGGCGGGTTACTACCGTCGTTTTGTGGAGGGGTTCTCATCTATAGCAACCCCAATGACTAAATTGACTCAGAAAGGTGCCCCATCTAAATGGTCATACGAGTGCAAGGAGAGCTTTCAGAAGCTCAAGACAACCTTGACTTCAGCATCAATGTTAGTGTTATCATCAGGTTTGGGTTCTTTCACGATGTATTGTGATGCTTCCCGAGTTGAACTTGGAGCAGTATTGATGCAGGATAGTAGGGTGATTGCATATGCATCTCGACAGTTGAAAGTCCATGAGAAGAATTATCATGTTCATGACTTAGAGTTGGCAGTCATTGTTCATGCATTGATGATTTGGAGGCACTATCTTTATGGCGTGCAGTGTGAGGTTTTCACTTACCATCGCAGTCTCCAGTACATACTCAAGCAAAAGGATCTAAATTTAAGGCAGCAGAAATGGTTAGAGTTACTAAAAGATTATAATGTCACTATATTATATCATCCAGGGAAGGCTAACGTGGTGACCGATGCATTGAGTAGAAAGACAGTAAGTATGGGCAGCCTTGCATTTATTCCAGCCGGTGAGAGACCATTAGCTTCAGACATTCAGACTTTGGCTAATCAGTTCGTGAGGTTAGATATTTCGCCCAGCAGTGTTCTAGCTTGTACAGTCGCTCGGTCATCCTTAATCGAGCGTATCAGAGAGCGGCAGGATAATGACCCGCATTTGATGGTTCTTAGGGACATAGTTTGGTGTGGTGGTGCCAAGTAGGTTATAGTTGGAGATGACGGTGTTTTGAGGATGCAGGGTCGTATATGTGTGCCTAATATTGATAGCCTTCGTGAGTTGATCCTTGAGGAGGCTCACAATTCTAAGTATTCTATTCACCCAGGTGCAGCCAAAATGTACCAAGACTTGAGACAGCATTATTGGTGGAGAAGGATGAAAAAGGACATTGTTACGTATATGGCTCATTTCTTAAATTGTCAGCAGGTAAAATATGAGCATCAGAGACGCAGTGGTTTGCTTTAGCAGATAGAGATTCCTGAGTGGAAGTGGGAGCGTATCACTATGGACTTCGTTGTTGGACTCCCATAGACTTAGAGGAAATTTGACGCGGTTTGGGTTATTGTGGATAGGCTGACTAAATCAGCACAATTCATTCATGTGGCAAGTACTTATACTTCGGAGAGGTTGGTAGAGATATATACTTGAGAGATTGTTCGCCTTCACGGTGTGCCCGTGTCTATCATTTCTGATCGATGTACACAGTTTACTTCGCACTTTTGGAGGGCAGTTCAACATGAGTTGGGTACCCAAGTTGAGTTGAGCATATCATTTCATCCTCAGACTGACGGGCAGTCCGAGCATACTATTCAAATTTTGGAGGATATGCTCCACGCTTGTGTTATTGACTTTGGAGGTTCTTGGGATCAGTTCTTGCCATTAGCAGAGATTGCTTATAATAATAGTTATCAGTAGAGCATTCAGATGGCTCTTTATGAGATATTATATGATAGACGGTGCAAATCGCCAGTTGGGCGGTTTGAGCTGGGAGAGGCTCGGTTATTGGGTACAGACTTAGTTTAGGAGGTCTTAGATAAGGTCAAGATTATTCAGTAAAGACTTCGTGCAGCTCAGTCTAGGCAAAAGAGTTATGCTGATCGTAAGGTTCATGATGTGGCATTCATGGTTGGAGAGAGAGTATTGCTTCGGGTATCGCCCATGAATGGTGTTATGAGATTTGGGAAGAAAGGCAAGTTGATCCCCAGGTATATTGGGTCGTTCGAGATTCTTGATAGAGTGGGGGAGGTAGCTTATAGGCTTACATTGCCTCTAGGGTTATCCTCAATTCATCCGGTATTCCACGGGTCTATGCTCCAGAAATATCATGGTGACCCATCCCACGTGTTAGATTACAGCTCTGTCCAATTGGACAAAGACTTGACTTATGAGGAGGAGCCGGTAGCCATTTTAGACCGGCAATTTTTTCAGTTGAGGTCTAAGAGTTTTCCTTTAGTTCGAGTGCAGTGGAAAGGTCATCCCGTTCACGCAACTACTTAGGAGTCCGAGTCAGACATGCATAGTAGATATCCACACCGTTTGCCAATTCAGGTAATTTTCTATGTCCGTTCGAGAACGAACGTTTGTTTTAGAGGTGGAGATTGTGATGACCCAAGGGGTCATTTTATGAATTAAGACTCTGTTTTAGGTTTATTAGCCATAAAAAGACTAATTTTAAATACATCGATTTGCATGCGCAGTCCGGGCGTGAAACCGGAAAGCTTTTATGTGAAAATGTAAGAAATAATGATTTTTACAATTTAAGTTTGGTTTTAGTTGACTTTGGTCAACATTTTGAGTAAACAGACCCAGATCGGTGTTCCGACATTCCCGAAAGGTCCATAGTAAAATATGGGACTTGCGCGTATGCCCGAAATTTAATTCCGAGGTCCCAAGCCTTAGAAATCAATTTTTGAAAGAAATTATTTTGCTGAATTATTAATGAAATAAAGAAAAGAATTAATGTTTGAAACCATTGGTATCGGGCCCGTATTTTCGTTCTAGAGCTCGATACAGGTTTGTTATGATATTTAAGTACTATCTGTGGAATTTGGTAAGAATCAGAGTTTATTTGACATGATTCGGACGCCCGGTTGAGAAATAGTGAAATTTAAGTGTTCTTGAGAAAAATAATGAGTTTTGAGGTTAAATTCATAGTTTTAGATATTATTTTCATGATTTGATCGCATGAGCAAGTCCGTATGATATTTTTAGACTTGTGTGCATATTTGGTTTGGAGCCCCGAGGGCTCGGGCGAGTTTCGGGTAAGCTTCAAGATGTTTTTAACTTGTAAAAAAAATCTGCTATCATAACAGTTTTTGGTGCACTAGTGCTCCACCTTTTTCTTCAAAAAAAAAAAAGAAAAATCACTGAATCCAACTCGGGCAGCAGCCATTTTTTCATATTTTCGAACTAAAAAGACCTAGATGCGATTTTCTTTACACAGTTTCATTCCCAAAGTGCTGGTAAACGATTCTAAACTCTTCTTTTTCGATTACCCAATATTTTTCATCACTTTTCAATCAAAAATCAAGAATTTTCATGGCAAAAATTGGGGGTTTGGGTAGAATTAGAGAATTTTGTAAAAATTAAATTTTGATCTCGAATTGGGGTCAAATTTTAAAACTAATTACATACTTGGGCTCGGGGGTGAATGGGTAGACGGAATTTGGTCCGAACCCCGAGTTTGGACCAAGCGGGCCCGAGGACGGTTTTTAACTTTTTTTTAGAAAGCGTAGGAAAACCATAATTTTTCAAAAAAGTTAGTTCCTTTAGCATTAATTAATGATATTAAGTTAATTATGATTAGATTCGAGTGTATTGGAGGTGAATTCAAAAGGAAAAGCTATAATTGAGCAGTGAGTGGCCTGCGAATTTGAGGTAAGTGCTTGGTTTAACCTTGACTTGAGGGAATAGGAATCCCCAACCTAATTGCTATGTAAATTTGCATGTGCGTGGTGTATAGGTGAGGTGACGAGTATCTATGAACCACCAAACTATCTATTAAACATGATCCCTTCCTTGTTTCCAATTTAATTGATCCATGGCTTAACTGTTTTATGATTATTGATGTCTATATGCTTACTTGGTTTCGTTAAATTGCTGTTAAGTATTGTTTCAAGTATTTTGGAAGTGTTGGTTGTTCCTTTGGCTTCATTGTGATACATAAAAGGGTGAGCTAGTTGACAGTGTTTTAATATATATTACGGTTGGTTTATTTATGAAATGATAATGGATGAAGTTATGAGTGGCACAGTTTACTGTTTACAATTGTTAAGCCAAAAATATTGTAAAAGGCATTGATTTGAAATTTGTAAAATCTTTATAAATAAAAGTGATATGATTGTCTGGTAGGAGCGGGTTGCACGCCGCAACAAGGAGCGATAAGGGAGAATATTTATGATTTATTAATTTTTAAATACAAGGAACGAAAATCTCTCTATTTTACTCTACTGTTTATCTCATATTTGACACCTACGGTTACTTTGAAAGCGAAACTGGAAATGTGAAAGCTTATGTGAGAATTTGGTTATAGCTGAGACCTGGCAAGAGGTGGCTGAGTTATTTCATTTATTACTATAGTTTATTATTTTTGTTTAGTTTAGAATTTCTTTTTTGCTTTATGTTGTTACAGGTTATATTATAATTGCCCCACCATAGCCTCGTCACTACTTCGTCGAGTTTAGGCTCGGCACTTACCCAGTACATGGGGTCAGTTGTACTGAAACTACACCCTGCACTCTTTTGTGCAGATCCAGGTACCGTCCAGCGTTAGAGACTTTAGTAGCTTTCATTCATCACTCGGAGGCACGAGGTAGATCTACTGGCATCCGCAGAATTCCTGGAGTCTTCTCTTAGTTTTATAGAGACTGTTTATTTTACTCAAAACAGATACATTATTTCTTTCAGCCCATTATATGTAGTATTCTTAGAAGTTTGTGAATTGTGACACCAGACCCTAGGATAGTCTTAGAGTTATATATTTAGTTCATGGCTTGGTTTATTTATTCGTTTATTATTTTATTCATGAAGTTATTTATGGAAACTATCAGATTTAGTTATTTTTAAATTGTCTTATTGTGTTTTAATAATTATTCAAAGGGAAATGGCTAATCAATTTCTAACATTGGCTTGCCTAACAAGTGTGGTGTTAGGCACCATCACGGCCCTAAGGTTGGGAATTTGGGTCGTGAAAGGGAATAATGGGCATTTCAAAGAAAATTGTCAAGCCAGGGTTCAGTCTCTTCAGAAAAACAAAGTTTTTGCTGAAAGAGTAACTGCTGAAAAGGGACCAGGTGCCACTCATAAAAAACGCATGTTACCTGCATGGACTAAAAGAGCACTTATTCATCCTCTTGCTTATTACAAGGGACCCAAACTTGCTTGGGTTCCTAAATCTAACCCTTGATTTTCTTGTGCAGGGAACAGTGAAAAGAAGCAGTCAACAATGGTTCATGAACAGTGGATGCTCAAAGCACATGACTGGGAACACCATGGACTTTCTTTCACTAAAAGCCCTGCAAAGAGGGAGTGTATCCTTTGGGAATGGGAAAAAGGGATACATTCTTGGAGTTGGAAAGATTAGGAAATCACTCACTCACTCAATTGAGAATATGTACTACGTCAATGGCCTCAAGTACAGTCTCTTGAGTGTTTCTCAAATATGTGACAAAGGAAACAAGGTGGAGTTCTTGTCTAAGATATGCACAGTTACTAATCTAGTAACAGGTGAAGTGGTACTGGTGGCCAAAAGATACAAGAACATCTATGTTGCTGACTTTGAATCCCTACAAAGTGGTGATCTGAGTTTCTTGAAAGCAGTTGACAATGATGCTGAGTTGTGGCACAAAAGACTGGGGCATGCAAGCTTTTCTCTACTAAATAAGCTAGTTCAAAAGGACCTGATGCGTGGTTTGCCCAAGTAAAAGTTCATGGAGCACAAAGTCTGTGATGTCTGCACTAGAGGGAAGTATGTGAAATCCTCATTTAAGCCAAAGAAGGATGTCAGCACCTCAAAACCACTTGATCTCCTTCATATGGATCTCTGTGGTCCTATGAGAGTGCAAAGCAGGGTAGGAAAAAGATACATTCCTTAGAACAAAAGAGAGACTTTTGAAGTTTTTGTAGCCTTTGTGAAGAATATTCAAGTGAAAATGGAATCAAAAGTAGCATACATTAGATCACATCATGGAACAGAATTTGACAATGCCAAGTTTGATGATTTCTGCAACGAGAATGGCATTACCCATAATTTCTCAGCCCCCAAAACTCCACAACAAAATGGAGTTGTAGAAAGGAAGAACAGAACCCTTGAAGAAATGGCAAGGACAATGTTGATCGATAGTGGGATTGCTAAGAACTTCTGGGCTGAAGTTGTCAATACTATCTGCTACTTGGTGAACAGATGCATGATCAGGTCTCTCGTGAATAAAACTCCCTATGAGTTGCTAAATAGAAGGAAGCCCAAGATGACTCACTTAAGAACATTTGGGTGCAAATGTTATGTTCTCAATAATAGAAAGAATCAGCTTGGAAAATTCGATGCCAAGAGTGATGAAGGAATCTTCTTGGGATATTCTTCTCAAAGTAAATCTTACAAGGTCTACAATAAGAGGACTCGGTACGTAGAGGAGAGTGTTCATGTAATCTTTGACGAGTCCTATCTTTCCTGTGAGGAAAGAAACAAGGGTGATCAAGATGGAGAGCCTCTGCCAGTCCCAGGAGAAGTCACTGATATGGCAAATGGAAAGGCAGACATGATGAGTCAAGTAAAGGAGCCAAGTGAAGACAATGCAGTCTCTTCCTCATCAGCCTAAGAATAACCAAGTACCACAATTACAACCACTGAAGCTGAAGAAAGAGTGGTTGATGCAGTTCAAGGTACCCCACAGGCGGCCAAAATAAGAATGCAAATGAACCGGTTAGATTTATCTAGTTCCTCTACAATGAAGCTCAAGTGCCCAACTGGAAACAAAAAAGCTCCTATCCTCTTGATAACATAATTAACCCTCTGGATTCAGGAGTGCAAACTAGATCAAAAGCCAGAAACTCACTTGCCTTCTCAGCCTTTCTTTCCCAAATAGAGCCCAAAAACATTAAGGAAACCTTAAAAGATGCAGACTGAATCACAGCCATGCAAGATGAGCTGCATCAGTTCAAAAGGAACAACGTATGGCACCTGGTACCTAGACCCTCAGATCAAACCATCATAGGAACTAGGTGGGTGTTCAGGAATAAGCTTGATGAACATGAAAACACTACAAGGAACAAGGCAAGTCTAGTGGTCGAAGGCTACAATCAGGAGGAAGGAATTGACTATAATGAGACTTTTGCTCCGGTTGCTCGTATGGAAGCTATCACAATCCTCATTGCCTTTGTATCACATATAGAATTCACTCTGTTCCAAATGGATGACAAAAGTGCATTTCCGAATGGCTTCCTCAAGGAAAAGGTTTATGTAAAGCAACCTCCAGGTTTTGAATGTCATGAACACCATGAATATATGTTCAAATTGGATAAGGCACTGTATGGGTTGAAGTAGGCTCCTCGAGCTTGGTATGAAAGATTGTCAAAGTTTCTCTTAGAAAACGATTTTATAAGAGGAAAAATTGACAACACTTTGTTCTTGAAGAAATGATGGAGGAACCTGCTCATCGTTCAGGTATATGTTGACGATATCATTTTTGGGGAAACAGCTGATTCACTATATGAAGAATTTACAAAGCTCATGGGAAGTGAGTTTGAGATGAGCATGATGGGTGAGTTGAATTTCTTCTTGGGTCTTCAAGTGAAGCAGTACAAGAAGGGTACATTCATCAGTCAGCAGAAATACATCAAAGAGCTTCTGAAGAGGTTTGATATGGAAGCATCAAAAGTAATTGACACTCATATTTCCACTGCTACTCATATGGACATGGATGAATCTATCTCTTCGGTAAATAAAACCATGTATAGAGGCATTATTGGGTCTCTTCTCTACCTCACTGCTAGTAGACCTGATATTTTTTTTTTCTTTAAACCCCTCCCAAATTAGGAGGATCTATAGTGTTTCCACACTTTCCCTCCATGGTGACTCAAACCCAAGACCTAACGGTCATAGGTGGAGGTGCTTTTACCAACTGAGCAAGCCTCACTTGTCACCAAACAACAACTTTAGTGAAGCTTCTAGCTTATTTGGAACCACCAGCAATCTCATCTGAAGGCTGCCAAGAGAATTTTTAGATATCTTTAGGGAACACAGGACCTAGTTCTATACTACCTTTCAGGTGATAATTTTAATCTTATTGGGTATGCTGATGCTGACTATGCAGGTTATCTTGTGGACAGAAAAAACATTTCTGGAATGGCTCACTTTCTAGGATCATGCCTCATCTCATGGGCCACAAGGAAGCAGAATTCAGTTGCTATTTCAACAGTTGAAGCAGAATATGTTGTTGCAGCTTCCTGTTGTGCTTAGCTCCTATGGATCAAACAGCAATTAGAAGATTTTGATGTGTACACTGACTGTGTGCCTCTTCTATGTGATAACACCAGTGCACTCAACATGGCCAAGAACCCGGTTCAACATAAAAGAACCAAGCACATTAACGTGAGACATCTTTCTCAGAGACAATGTGGAAAAGGGGCTTATCTGCATGAAGTTCTGTAGTACAAAGGACCAAATTGCAGATATCTTCACTAAAGCACTGAGCAAAGAATATTTTGAGAGAAATAGGCTGGAGCTGGGGCTAATAAAGCCTAATTGAGAACCTGATTCCTCCTATATGGCTATGAAAGTCACATCTAGGTAAAAGTAGCTAAAATATTTTCTAGCCAAGTCTAAATCACTTCAATACTGTTGCAGGTAGATACGCATGATGATTATAGAAGCTGCAGAATCACTGCATGAAAGGTAAAAGAGGATAAAAATTTTTGAAAGACATGTCAAGAACCTGGTTCTTGTACCACAGGTTAGTAATCTTGTGCTTTTCTCATACATATCTTAAAAGGAAGCAAAAAAATTAAGTGTCACATCATCAACCTTTTCAGACCCTATATGTCATGTCTTTTCGTTCAAATCCCTTTACTTCCCTCTGAAACGTTGCATCTTCCCTAAAATCTCGTTTCAGAACTAATTTCTCTCTCTCCCTCATAATTGCTCTCTTCTTCCTTAAAACCCTCTCATCTCCATACCTTTAATGATCACTCTCTTTCTCAGCCTTCCAGAACCTTCATACTAATCGTCCACTATGGCTGAAACTCAAACAAACCCTCCCATATCTCCTAAGAAAACCCTTGACTCCTCCGCTCCTACTGTTGAAATTGAGACACCCAAACCTGCTTCTCCTTCACCTCATGTCTCTCTCACCACTCCCTCAGACCTTTCTCTCCCTCTAAGTGTTGAGAACTCTAAAACCCCTAAACTCGATAGTATCTAGTCTCTGTCGCCTGAGATTCTCATATAACAAAGCAACGATGGAGAATAGAGTGAGACTCCACAGGTAGAAAAGATCTCAAAGGTTAGTGTTGATCTATCTAGAGTTATCCCTGTCTCGGAGTTTGTTGCACCCATGGAATTTCAAGAGAAAGAGGTCGTCGAAAATATATTGGTCATATCTGTTGAAGGAATAATGTATGTGGTCATCTCGACTATACATGTGTCTCAGGGGGAAGAGACTCAATCGTTAGTAAGAGAAGGAACAATGGTTCTCCTTAAACAACCTGCACTAGAAGAAACTATTGGGACCCTTTTTGAAGGACATGACCCCTCTCCTGAGGAAACAAGTCAAGGATCCACTTCCCAGGTCAGTTTCGACCCTGCTCCTTCTCCTCACTTTGATGTTGAGCCTCTAGAAATTTTGGTTCCTGCTATGAGATCTAGCGATGAAGAAGATCAGGATAATATTGCTCTAGATGCGTTTATTGCCAGAAAGAGGACAGTAGCCACTCTTGAGCCCTCCCCTAAGCGGCCTACTACTAGGTTGCAGGCAACTGAGGCTCTTGAGTCTGCCATGCAGAAGAGTAAAAGGAGTAGCAAGAAGAAGAAAAAGAGGCTAGTGGAAAATGGAGAGGTTGTGTGTGACAAGAACATCCCTGTTGTGGAAGTAGAAGAGGAAGGTGCAGAGGAACCAAGTTCCTTAGTCAAGAGATCTTAGAAAAAGAAGCGATCCACTGAAAATGCTTCAGAGGAAGGTGTTGCAACGCCAAGTTCAAAGTTAGTGAAAAGTAATAATAAGTTGAAACAAGTGGTGACTGAAGGTTCATTATCTGATGAGGACATCCCAGTGAAATCAAGTGGAAAGGGTAAGTCGAGTGTGAAGTCTGGTAAAAAAAAGTTGGAAACTGTGAGGGAACCTGATTCTGTGAAGAAAGTGAAATGTGAAAGTATGTCCTGGAAAGAAATATTGAGGTACCAGAAGGTTCTGTGGGGTCACACATTTGACCCAAAAATATCTAAGATGCCTGGCATGAGACAAATCATTGAAATGGTTGAATTTCAATAGTGGGGCCATCTGTTCAAAGTGGATATGACCAAGTTCTATGAAGATGATGTCCAAAGTTTTTATGCTGACCTCTTCACTGTTGAATTTGACCAAATCTGTGCACTGGTCAATGGAGTTGATATTGTTCCGGATGTTGCTCAGCTTGGAGACATTCGTAAGGTCCCTGCTGATGGTATATCTTCTGTTAAAGATGTTCGTGGTTCAAAATTTAGGCATACTATTGTAAAGGAACGCGCAGTCCAGTAGGGGGAACAGGTGAATAAGAAAGCTATGCTTCCTATTTATCAGCTTCTGTTTGAGCTGGTAAACAAGGTCCTTCTACCCCGTGCTGAGAGAAGATCCATCACTTCCAAGTTTGATCTGTATTTGATGGAAGCACTGGATGGATTCCTAGCTATTAATCTGCCATCCATAATGATTGAACACATGCAAAAGGTGGCAGCTTTCAAAGATAGGAACCATAGTCTTCCTTATGGATTTCTTCTCACGCAGATCTTCAAGATCTTTGATGTGCCTTTGGAACAGCCCAAGATGGGGACCAAGAAGCAAACCATCTCTCAAACTACTTTGGAAGAATGTAAATGTGTTGAAAAAGATGGAGGGGTAGGAAGCACTTCAACAATCTCAAAGCTTATCAATGCCCAGAATAGTGCTACTGAGGAGATTAGGAAGTTGAAGGCAAGGAATGTCATTTTGGAGAATCAGCACGCTCAAGGGGCACCAGGGTCAAATGCAAAGGTTGCTCGTCTGACCAAAGAAAATGTTGATCTTAGGCAACTGGTTGAGAACCTTAAGGAGAAACTGCTCGCAGAGCAAATGTCGGCCAATGCTCAAATTGATCTCGTTCTCAACACTCTTGCTACAGCTTCTAAGCCCTCTTCCTCTAGTGTCCCCTAGGCAAATCTTTCAGTGACTAGTTTCTGTTTAAACTCTTTTGATGTGATGACTTGTGGTAGTTGTTTTTGTTTTATTTTTTGGTATGGAATAATGTCAAAGGTTATGTTTTATAAGTATTAATGAAAACAATCCTCTTTTGCTATGAATGCTTATGTTTCTCTGCTTCTCTTTTCTATCATGTGGTGTGCACATATGTGGCCTAAGTTAGCTAAGCAAGGCTTCTTTATGTTGCTTGCTTGCTTGTGCATTTTTTAATGATGCCAAAAGAGGGAATAATAATTGAAACAGGGATCTGATTAAGGGGGAAGCATATAGTCAGGAGGAACTTGTGAAGTTCCTGTTACTTTATCTGGTTTATTTTTCTCTGAATATGGGTTATCAATTTCTAAGTTTGTCTTCATCAAAAAGGGGAACATTGATGGGTTTACAATAACTTAGCCTTATATTTTGATGATTTAACAAATTTACTGTCAAAGAACCAGATAAGGAACCTGTCACACTTGGTACACAACTCAATCAACAGACTCGAGCTAATGTGAGTTGTTATGACTTCAGAAGATAAAGAATCTGATCCCCTTGTATTTCACTGACAGCAGTACGTAGTCAACTGTCTACAGCTGAAAAGTGACTGCTTACACTGTACACGCAAATAGCGTAGCATAGTACTGCAGAGAGTCCCCTTTGACCAACCAAGTGATTACATCATTCAAGTGGTGTCATCCAAGTTGTATTAACAAAGAGTATTACAACAAATCATGACTTGACCACTTGAGAATTTATTCAAGCACTCCAACCACTCATCTGTCAAGTATTCAATTCTCAAGTGCATCAAGAACAAAGAACAACACTACTACGGACCAGTTCCTACAGCAAGAATCTTGTATGTCCTTAGTTGAGTTGTAACTTTGTAATTGTTCTTCATTGTAATTCCTACTTTGCTTATCTAGAAGCATTACTTAGGAACCCCTTGTAAACCATAAACCTTCAGTGTTTGTGTCATGACTAACGTTAGTCATGAGTTGAAGTCTTTGTAATACGTGTATTGCAAAGTGTCTTGTAATAGGTGTATTACAAGTTAGTGAGGGATTAAGAGTTCAATTCAAAGATTGTATAGGTTGTAATCTAAAGTTGCTCATAGTGAAGTTAAAATCCTACCAGTGTAGGTCGTAATTTTTTATCCCTTGAGTAGGTATTTTTCCATGTAAAAACTCCATGTTCCATTTACTTACTGTTACATTAGCATTCTCTGTGGAAACCTATATAAGACCTGGTCTCCATATAGTTTGGTGGAGTCATATACTCTATCAGTTTAATTGACTTCATTTACTGAAATTCAATGAAAATTGGCTTAAAGATTCTCTAATATTGGTTTGCCTAGCAAGTGAAATGTTAGGCATCTTCATGGTCCCGAAGGTGGAAATTCTGGATCGTGACAATTCATTACGTTTTATGACAAAAGATCTAGATTTTGTGTGTGTGGTAGGGAAGAGAAAGATCCATAATTTAAACTTTATGGGTTCAACATTTAAGGTTCTTGAAATTGAACCTATTGTATTCTTAAAATTATGGGGTTAGTTCAAGTATTTATTGTAATTATAGTAGATTTTTTTACAAAAGGATTTATACTTCGCGCCGAAAATATTGGATTCAGTTGAACCCGGTAATATTACGTCGGATCCGCCCTCGAAGGTAAAGGTATAGCAGAAATTAGGTGTATCACACCTATTGTTAACAATGTGCATCTACCCCTACGTTGTCACAACCCGAAATTCCCACCGTCGGGACCGTGATGGCGCCTAACATTTCACTTGCTAGGCAAGCCAACGTTAGAGAATCATTAAGCCAATTCATCAGTAAATAAGCTATAACGAGTTAAAGTAAATGCGGAAATTTATAACAGCCTCAAGATATTACTACCCGGATATGGAGTCATAATTCACGAAGATTCTAGGATTTACTACAAGTAAAAGTCTGAAAGAAATACAACTATTTGAACGAAAGAAACAGTAAAGAAAAAGAGATAGACGGAGAGTTCAAAGTCTGTGAACACCGACAGATTTACTTTGAGTCTCTGGTGGTCCAGTCCGAGTTGTTATGCCACTCGATCAACTGGGGCCAATACCAAAATCTGCACAGGAAGTACAAAGTGCAGTATCAGTACAACCAACCCCATGTACTGGTAAGTGTCGAGTCTAACCTCGGCGAAGTAGTGACGAGGCTAAGACAGGACACCCACAAATAAACCTGTGCAATTTAACAGTATATGTACTAATAACAACAATGAAGGAACAAGACAAGTAATATCGGGAGGGAGACATGTTGAGGGGATCATAAGATAAAGAATCACAGCAATAATAAGAACTTGATCAACCATTATACCTCGAACAATTAAACAAGTAAGCCTAGTAAAAGAAAATGCACGGCATCACCCTTCGTGCTTTTACTCTCAACCTCACCATATGAATCATAGAAACGGCACGGCATCGCCCTTCGTGTATTAACATTCACAAAGCATGGCACGACATCATCCTTCGTGAATTAGCACTCTCCCTCACCAAAACAATAATCAATAACAACAGGGAGATAGAAATAACAAGAACAAGTCTTACTTGAACATTTGGTTCCGCAATACCAACCTCAACTTTGAGTCAATACTCAACCAACACCAAAGTCCGTAAACATGATAAGAGTAATCAACATAATGATTTAATTAGTCTAAGCATGGATAATATGAAGAAGAAAGCAACAACTACAAAAATAAGACCCACTCGCATGCTATGACCCGACAACAACGCATAGGTACTCGTCACCTCACCTATACGGTGTACCCAACATTCAAACACGTAGCAAATAGGCAAACGGGACCTAATCTCTCAAGCGAAGGTTAACCACGACACTTACATTGCTCCAAAGGCTAAACTCAAAGCTCAACCACGGCTTTTCCTCTCAAACGAGCCTCCGAACCAGTAGAATCTGGCATATTACCAACCAGACGATTCAAATTAAGCCTTAGGAACTACCCCCGATTGCAAAGAATTTAATTTAGGCCATTATTAAAAAAGTCAACAAAACGTAACACCCAGGTCCGCTTGGTCCAAACCCGAAATTCGGACAATAAATCGATTACCCATTCACCCCTGAGCCCGGTTATGTAATTTATTTTGGAATCCGACCTCAATTTGAGGTCTAAATTCCCAATTTATCAAATCCCTAGTTTCTACCCAAAAACCACCAATTCAACAATGAAAACCTTAGATTTTAGGTTGAAATCTTGTAAGATGAAGTGAAAGATTGAAAGAAACTAGTTTAAAATCACTTACCAATGATTTGGAGAAGAAAAGTCCTTTGGAAAATCGCCTCTAAGGTTTTAGGTTTTGAAAATTTGAAGTATGGGAGAAAAATTCCGTCTAAATCATATTTACCCATGCAGATGCCGTAAATGTGACATGGGCTTCGCAAATGCGAAGTCCACAAATACGAGAAAAGATTCGGAAATGCGAAACTCCCACATTTCTGCTGCCTTCGCAAATGCAAACTCTGAACCTTCCGTAAATGCGACCCAGTGATCGCATTTGCGATCATTGCCTACCCAGCACCCACTTCGCAAATGCGAAGATTGGTTCGCAAATGTGAACCATGGCCTTCCCAGCCACTCTTCGCAAATGCAATGAGTGGATTGCAAATGCGTTGATTGACCTCGCAAATGCGAGATCTGAGCCTGCAACAAAAATTTGAACACCAGCAATATTTTCCAAGTCAAATTTCACTCCGTAGCCTATCCGAAACTCACCCGAGCCCTCGGAACTCCAAACCAAAAGTGCGCACTAGTCTAAGAATATCATATGAACTTGCTCGCGTGATCAAATCGCCAAAATAACACCTAGGACTACGAATTTAGCACCAAATCAATGAAACTTTCAAAAAAACTTTGGAACTTCTATTTTCACAACCGGACGTCCGAATCACGTCAAGCCAACTCCGTTTCTCACCAAATTTCACAGACAAGTCATAAATATGGTATTGGACCTATACCGGGTTCTAAAACCAAAATACGGACCCGTTATCTAAAAAGTCAAACTTTGGTCAATATTTCAAATCCATTAATCCTTCAACTCAAATTTCGACAAAGTTCGATATCTCGGGCTAGGGACTTCCGATTTCGATTCCGGGCATACACCCAAGTATCAAATCACGATACGGATCCACCGGGACCGTCAAAATACGAATTCTGATCCGTTTACCAAAAATATTGACCGAAGTCAACTCAAATGAAGTTTTAGGCAAAAATTCTTATTTTTGTCAATTTTTAACATAAAAGCTTTCTAGAAACACGCGTCGGGCTGCGTATGCAAATCAAGGAAGGCCTAAACATGATTTTTAAGGCTTCGAATCATATAATTAGGTTTCAAAACATGAGATGACCCATCGGATCATCACATACATAAAAATAGTTAATTCTTTTGGACTTGGACTTCTATAAGTCACTTAGAAGCCAATTGCATGTAACATTTTTAAAAATAGGTAACATGCACAAAATAATTTGTGACCTATTACGATATGTAAAACTACACTAGTAGTGTAAAACTGATTGAAGTTGAGCTCTAAAAAGTTGAGCTCTCTTTCGAATTACATGAGTCTCAAAAGTATTCCATTCAAGTAGAGCATCAGTTTTCTTTCTTTACTTTTTTTTTCTACTTTCAAATGGGAGGAAAGTACGGTAAATTATTTATAACTTCGGAAGATGGTCAAAGTAGCTTGCTTCCAAGCCACCAAGTTCGAAGGGATTCAGTGCCCAACTAATGACTCCTCCCAGAATTGCGTTATCGGAGCCGAGCCAGGAATGACCGTTGGTGGACACCCACCATTTTTAGTAAAATTATACTGACAGTATTTGTAATTTTTTTATATTATTAATACATATAAATTAAATCCTTCTATGGCAACTTGTTATCTCATTGCATGCATTATACAGCTAGCTCATATAATCCAAAGAACTTATTGGTGGCTGGCTATCCATAGTTTCACCAGGAAATAATAGCCTCACTTTATGAGACTTATAATTTGACATATTTTGTGGTTTAGTTTCGTAGGTTCATTTATTTGTGTGGTGCCATAGCATTCTCAAAATCTTTCAATTCATAGTCCTAGGCTCCTAGCCATGAATCATTTGGGTAGAAACAAGAAAGAAAACATTTGAATTAATATAAAATACCACTATACAAAATACGAAAACTTCCCTTATATTAAAAGGATTCAAAAGTTTATATTAATATACGGAAAAGTTATTATTTTTGTTTTATTTGTACAGTACGATTTTTCAACCAAGAGAATTTAAGTCGTGGCTCTGCCATTGCCCCCACACACACGACACTGCTTGAAAAATGATACAAAATAAATACTAGTCCATTTTGTCCTATTTGCACAGCACGATTTTCCAATTAAGGAGATTCAATTGAACCTCTTCCTTGGTAGTGACTTTGCCATTGAGCAATGCACACAAACAAGACATTGTTTTAAAAATAATAAAAAGTAAACATAGTATGTGATGGTAGGGTAATCCGGTCCACTAAGCTCTCGTTATGCGTGGGATTCAGAAAAGGACTAGATTTCAAAGGTCTATTGTATGCAGCCTTACTTTGCATTTTTGCAAGAGGTCGTTTCTACGGCTCGACCCCGTGACCTCCTGATCACATGACAACAACTTTAACAGTTTATTTTATATAACTCCACAAACTAAAAGTCATATTAGCTCAATTGTGACATAAACGGACGTTGCATAAAATTCTGTATATGCCACTGACCGTACTAATTGCCCACATGCAACATAAGGCTCAAATGCATGTGTCACTGTTTGTTGGCTGAATTTGTATCACTTCTGGGGACGTGTTTTGCGTGGTCCAAATGAAAATGGGATTTGCACTGCTGACTTATTAGAATCCTGAGTTCACCTTGGGCGGTCCAAAAAGCTAAAAAAAGAAGGCAAAGATAAAAACGTTCTACAGTCTACTTTCCTTTTCTTCGTTCAGTTACAAGATGGGCTCGTCTCCTGATATTTCCAAAATTTTAGGTAAGTACTACTTCTTTTATCCATTTTATCTGACACATTTTCGTATTAAAAAGAATATTATCTTTCTATAATGACAATACAACATCACTATTCACGATAATAACCATTTACGATAAAAATCAAGTTTTTTATGGAACCAATTTTCATACTATGTTTTAATATATGTTCTCTATAACTACACTTCGATATAACAACCAAAAAAACCGTAACAAATAAAACTGTTATAGAGAGGTTTGACTGTAACAACCATTCACTATAAAAGTCAAGTTATTTTCAAAATCGATTATTATATTATGTTATAATATATGTCCTCTAACAACACTTCACTATAGCAGCCAAAAAATATCGGAACAAACGAGACTGTTATAGAGAGGTTTGATTGTATTTATAAAATATAAAATATTTAGCTTTAAACTTCACATTTTACACTTAAGGATAGGATTTTTAGTCACACAAATCTCTACGACTTGTTTTACCACAAATTTCAAAGATCTACTTCGTATCTAATCAAACACCATCACTGAAAATGGAATACCGAAAGTAGTACATTTGTAAAAGTTCTTGGCCTTCTTTGGTCCTGCTGATTTTAGGTTCAAATGGTCCAGGTCACCAGAAATTATATGACTCAATATACACAATTCAATCATACGTGTAGATAGAGGTTCTAGGTTCAATGTCCGCCACCAAACATTAATAAAATTTGGTTGACACAACAATAATATGTCTATTTTATCATATCAACAGTTTGTTGGGACAAAAGTCAATTCACTAGTCGATAAAGTCAGTTCACTAGTCAATTGAACTTATTTGCATAGAAATTAAAATATACACATACTAAGATCACATATATTGTGACCCCATTGACTCTCTAGATCCTATATTATTTGCATGCTAGACTTGAACTACTCGAGAAGTATAGTGTAATTATTAGTCAAGGAGCTATACAATCTAAATCTAAACCATTTGTTTGGGGCGTTGGCCCGAACATTATCGATAGGCTAGCTACTAGGGAGATTTTGGTATTAATTGAAGAGCGGCCGCAACAATCTCACTCACTGTTTGTGGCGGTTTGATCCCGATATAAATATTTAAATAATTGTCTTTTTAGAACACATATATTTATACTAAGTTCATAATCAAAACTATTATCACAAAGTAACCGGGATTGAACTGACAATCACGCTCATCGACTTAAATTGCTAGATTTGCACGTGGCCTTGCTAGATAATGAAATTTCAGGACAAATAGTGCTCAAATAAAGTAGCAACGGATGGACATCATTGACGAATAGAGAAATCAAAGAAATCTTCTCTTTGCCAAATAATGATTATTCTGGTATAAATTTAACTAATTCATCTCACGCCATGAAAATTAAAGTCCATGCCTTTTGGTGGTGTTTTTCGTCTATTATATATCCTCATTCCTCAATATGATCTAAGCTCTGTTGGTAAAGTGAGTTGATCTCATAGAGGATCTATTGAACACCAATCTATATTATTTCTATCTTTGCAGACTTGCTTTTCTCAAATCTCATTACAATTACTTGTGAGTATCACTTTAGTGTTTATCCGAAGATTCTATCATTCACATGTTTAATGATTGTATGCAAGTTTAACTAAGTTTATTTTATTTTAATACTTTATCTTCCATGACATGTGACTCCATGAATGGTATATAATCAAAAGTAATATCTTTAGTAACATACATTTTTCCTTAGGAAAAATTTATATTTGAAATACCTAATTAATAATTTTGTAAAAAAATTATTATATTAATCAAGAAAATACTGTAGTTTACATGATTAATACTAAAGAGACCATTTGTTTTAATCTATTTCTGCTATAACGTCATGGAATATACATTTTCCGCGTGTATAATAAGGTCGATGTATTAAAAATTTAAGACATAAATTTTTTGTATGGGTATCAAAAGTAGAAGAAAATAATTGAAGATATATATAAATGTGTGACTCTTTGTTTGAAATCTTCATTCATATAAAAGAACATATTGATCTCAACAGTTGAAATGAATCAACTCATGACCAAAAAGTAACCCAATAGAAGATCGAGTCAACAAACAATATACACACAAATGGGTATCAAAAGTAGAAGAAAATAATTGAAGATATGTATAAATGTGTGACTCTTTATTTGAAAACTTCATTCATATAAAAGAATAGATCGATCTCAACAGCTGAAATGAATCAACTCATGACCAGAAAGTAGCCCAACAGAAGATCGAGTCAATGAACACACATATAGAGAGAGAGACACACACCCTCTCACTCACATACATGTGTGTGTGTTTGAAAACTAAGAATCACAGGATTTCAATACGCACATATGCACAAAATAAAAGGACCTAACAACCTTACTTGACCTAATACTCGACAAGCCAACTTAAGTTACTTTTGTGACTATAGCCAATTGTCTGCCTCAAAAATAAAGGAATAGAGAACTTCGAGATTTTGAAAATTTTCTATGTTTTTCCTTTCTTTAGCTTTAATTTCCTAGACTAAAGGAACCAAAAATACAATGAATATTGTTAAAAATTTGTCGCTCTACCATGCATGTCAAGATTGGCATATGGTTTGATAGCGACATATTCAATATGAACCAAATAATGGCCTTCTATAAAGGCCTTCCCATTGCCAATTGAGTGTAGTTTTTCATTGTTTTACATTTTCTGATAAGTTATCGGAAATAACATAAGACTTTTTTGAATCAAATGAAAGCTATAATATTATTAATGGTCGATTAGGTCGTGTTAATCCTAATCCCTCTTCAGTGCAATAAGAAAAAAATGACTTTTACTAACAATCACTACTAGAATTCTGGGAAAAAGAGACCGCAAAAAGCGACCTAACTTTGGTCGCTTTTTGGCTAAATAGCGACCAAAATGCGACCAAAAGTGTCTGGTAGCTATATTGACGGTCCATTTTATTTAGGGACCAAAGTTGGCTGCTAATTAGCGACCAACTTTGGTCTCTAAGCTAAATGGACCCATTTTTCCGGATATTGACTATAGAGACCAACTTTGGTCGTTTTATTAATTTAATAATATAAATTTGGCGACCAAAGTTGGTCTCTAAATAAAAAATACATTATTTATTTATTTATTATTAATCACTAAAAAGCGACCAACTTTGGTCTCTAAACCAAATATTATATTTTAAAATCTGGAAACTAGAGACCAATTTTGGTCGCTTTTGTATTCAATTATTTATTTATTTTATTAAACTAGCGACCAACTTTGGTCCCTAAATACATGGATTTAATTTATTTTTTAAATATTGCGACCAACTTTGGTCGCTTTTTGTAGAAATCTGGGTAAATAGCGACCAAAGTTGGTCACTATTCTCCAGAAATTTATTTTTTTTAACATGAAAAGCGAACAAATAGAGACCAACTTTGGTCGCTTTTCTGTGTATTATTTTGGCAGAAACTGCCTGTTTTTGCAGCTACACCACCTGCGAGCCATACCAATTTCCTAAATAGGCATTTTATGCCAACAACAACAACAATAAAAAGCAATTAAAAGCAACAAAGAATAAAGTTCAATAGAACTAACACATTAAGCTAACAAAACTAAGTTAACGCTTATTACAAGCCCATTCGAACTAAAGAGAACTAACACAATAGTAAATTGGTATGTAAATTAGTTCTAACACAATAGAACTAACACAATGTAAATTAGTTCTAACACAATAGAACTAACACAATAGTATATAAAGTACTGAAGGAGTGTTCTTTCATCATCCTCGTCTGCAAGTTGGATTGCCTCGCTCGGTTCATTAGGTGGTTGACTGCGTATGAATTCCCCCACGTCAGATGTGAAGCGAATTGAACCTATATGAAAAATTATATTGAATTAGTATTTTAAAATTTATATAAAAGCAAATCAAAATATTTAATGAAAAGTAAAAAACTTACATGTATGTAGTCGAGGCTCGACCCTCCTTTCTGAATCAGTCTCTTTCTTCTTCTTTACAATACGAGTTTCATTGAATAGCTCATCTTACTTCATTGACATCATAAAGTTGTCTGGTGGCTTTGGTGATTATCCTCGTGGTACTATTACTCGAGATGAACTTTGATACAGAGAATAACTTGGATACGGTACATGACGGAGTGTGTCTTTGATCAATTGTTTATCTCATTAGCTACAATGATACTAAGAAGGCAACGACATGTGTTTCAAAAAAGTGATGGTGTAGGTAGGATTTAACATTTCCTAAGTAGATAAAAGAGGTTATAGAGAAATTTTGGACTTCATTTTCCACGAGGAAAAGAAGTTTGATTGAGAGTGACAAGGCTGATGAAGACGGATGGTTTTCCGTTGGTCGTTGCAGTTCCCATAAAACGTGGATCATAAGACTTTATGATGACAAAGATTATAGGAAGTTTTGTGCTCAACTTTCTTCCAAGTCTGATCTGTACAAGCTTAATGTGATATTGGATGATATTTCTTCAGATTCAGACAATAATTTGACCGATAAAAGTATGGAAATGCTCTTAAAAAGAATTAAAGGTAAAACGTTTTTCTTGGTAGAGAAGGAAGCTGAAAATATTTTACCTTTAATTCTTTTTAAGAGCATTTCCATACTTTTGTCGGTCAAATTATTATCTGAATCCGAAGAAATATCACCAATATCACATTAAGCTTGTACGGATCAGACTCGAAAGAAAGTTGAGTACAAAACTTCCTATAATCTCTGTCATCATAGAGTCTTATGATCCCCATTTTATGGGAATTGCGACGACCAACGGAAAATCATCCGTCTTCATCAACCTTGTCACTCTCAATCAAACTTCTTTTCCTCATGGAAAATGAAGTACAGAATTCCTCTATAAGCTCTTCTTTTATCTACTTAGGAAATATTAAATTCCTACCTACACCGTCACTATTTGAAACACATGACATTGCCTTCTCATCATCATTGTCGCTATAATGAGAAGAACAATTAAAGGCACATTCCACCAGGTACTGTATCTTAGTTATTCTTGGTGGAAGTTCCATTGCATGTCTAATAACGTCATCAACCTCTTCGTGGTACTATTTCCAGAGAATAACTTGGATACAGTACCTGACAGGGTGTGTCTTTGATCAATTGTTGATCTCTATAGCTACAATGATAATGAGAAGGCAACGACATGTGTTTCAAAATAGTGATGGTGTAGGTAGGATTTAACATTCCCTAAGTAGATAAAAGAGGTTATAGAGAAATTCTCTACTTCACTTTCCAAGAGGAAAAGAAGTTTGATTGATAGTGACAACGTTGATGAAGACGGAATGTTTTCCGTTGGTCGTGTCAGTTCCTATAAAGCGGGGATCATAAGACTCTATGATGACAAAGATTATAGGAAGCTTTGTTCTAAACTTTCTTCCAAGTCTGATCCAACAAGTTTAATGTGATATTTGTGATATTTCTTCGGATTCAGACAATGATTTGACGGACAAAAGTATGAAAATGCTCTTAAAAAGAATTAAAGGTAAAAAGTTTTTCTTGGTAGAGAAGGATGCTGAAAAACATTTTACCTTTAATTCTTTTTAAGAGCATTTCCATACTTTTGTCGGTCAAATCATTGTCTGAATCCGAAGAAATATCACCAATATCACATTAAGCTTGTACGTATCAGACTCGAAAGAAAGTTGAGTACAAAACTTCCTATAATCTCTATCATCATAGAGTCTTATGATCTCCATTTATGGGAACTGCGACGACCAACGGAAAACCATCCGTCTTCATCAACTTTGTCACTCTCAATCAAACTTCTTTTCCTCATGGAAAATGAAGTACAGAATTCCTCTATAAGCTCTTCTTTTATCTACTTAGGAAATACTAAATTCCTACCTACACAATCACTATTTGAAACACATGTCATTGCCTTCTCATCATCATTGTCGCTAATGAGATTAACAATTAAAGGCACATTCTGCCAGGTACTTTATCTTAGTTATTCTTGGTGGAAGTTCCATTGCATGTCTAATAACGTCATCAACCTCTTCTACAAAATCCTCCCGCAATCTAAAATTCCAAAACATAAACCAAAATTTCAATTCATATCCTAATGGTTCAACTCATACCTAAAAGGTTCAATTTATATCCTAAAGGTTCAACTCATACATAAAAGCTTCAATTCATATCCACAAAAGTTCAAGTCATATCCTAAAGGTTCAACTCATACATAAAAGCTTCAATTTATATCCTAAAAGTTATATTCATATCCTACGAGTTTAAACTTAAACTAAAAGTTCAATTTATATCCTAAAAGCTTCAACTCATACCTAAAAGGTTCAATTCATATCCTAAAAATTCAACTCATATCCTAAAAGGTGAAATTTATATCCACAAAAGTTCAAGTCATATCCTAACGGTTCAACTCATACATAAAAGCTTCAATTTATATCCTAGAAGTTATATTCATATCCTACGATTTTAAGTTCAATTTATATCCTAAAGGTTCAACTCATACCTAAAAGGTTCAATTCATATCCTAAAAATTCAACTCGTATCCTAAAAGGTTCAATTTATATCTTACAAGTTCAATTCACAAGAACAAAACCTAAAAACTATAAGTTATATTCGTATCCTACGAGTTTGAACTTAAACTAAAAGTTTAATTTATATCCTAAAAGTGGGAGACTCGTTGTACTCAAACAAGAGCCACGCAACGATTCGCTTAAGGCCTTAAACATTAACATTGTCTTGAACTTTAAGAGAAAATCCAAATATACTATCATGTGTCTATATTAAATATCTACCTATAAACTAATCAAGATTAAACTAAAAGTTCAATTTATACCCTAATATATATCTACCTATGAATCAAATCTTTGACGTTAAATTAGTATCTATTGCTTACTAAAATATTGAAGGAGAAATACTCAATAAAGTCTAGCCTAAATATTCAACCCATACTCTAAACCCTAGATTTCTATAAAATGTTAAATAATGAAAAATACAATTTAAACTCTAGGTTTCTATAAAATACAATGTTAAATAATCAATTGAAACACTAATAAATAATTGAAACCCTAGGTTTGTAATTCTAACCATGAATTTTTAGGAGGTGGAGAAGGAGAGACGCAACAGCGGCAGAGGCGACGGCGACGGCGACGGCGGCAGCTGAGTGGTGGTCGTTGGTGGCGTGGGTGGGTCCTGGTGGTGGGAGTTGGAAGGGGGGTGGGGTTTGAGTGTGAGAGAGAAAAGAGGGATTTTGGGAATTTTTTAGAAAGAATGGGAGGGGATCCCGGTTTTGAGAGTTATGTAATTAAAATAGCGACCAACGTTGGTCGCTATTTTGGTGGGTAAAACAGTTTTGAATTTTTAGAAATAGCGACCAACTTTGGTCGCTATATTCTGACCGTTTGACCAAAATAGCGACCAAAGTTGGTCGCTATTTCAAAATATATATATATATATATATATATATATATATATATATATATATATATATATATATATATAAGTTGTATTCGATACGGTATTACCTCATACACTTATATTTAGTGCATAGTATAGCGTAAGTACATATATTATATATATATATATATATATATATATATATATATATATATATAAGTTGTATTCGATACGGTATTACCTCATACACTTATACTTAGTGCATAGTATAGCGTAAGTACATATTATATATATATATATATATATATAAGCTGTATTCGATACGGTATTACCTAGTACACTTATACTTAGTGCATAATATAGCGTAAGTATATATATTGTATATATATAAGCTGTATTCGATACGGTATTACCTCATACACTTATACTTAGTGCATAGTATAGCGTAAGTACATATATTATATATATATAAGTTGTATTCGATACGGTATTACCTCATACACTTATACTTAGTGCATAGTATAGCGTAAGTACATATTATATATATATATATAAGTTGTATTCGATACGGTATTACCTAATACACTTATAGTTAGTGCATAGTATAGCGTAAGTACATATTATATATATATATATATATATATATATATATATATATATATATATATATATATATATAAGTTGTATTCGATACGTTATTACCTCATACACTTATACTTAGTGCATAGTATAGCGTAAGTATATATATTATATATATATAAGCTGTATTCGATACGGTATTACCTAATACACTTATAGTTAGTGCATAGTATAGCGTAAGTATATATATTATATATATAAGCTGTATTCGATACGGTATTACCTCATACACTTATACTTAGTGTATAGTATAGCGTAAGTACATATATTATATATATATAAGCTATATTCGATACGGTATTACCTCATACACTTATACTTAGTGCATAGTATAGCGTAAGTACATATATTGTATATATAGACACACACGCCCGCTTCGTAGTACTATTCATCCCTTGTATTACAAAATTATTAACGACTTACATTTATATTATTTACATAGTAAACACAAAAGTGATTTTTAAATTTGACCATATAGAGACCAACTTTGGTCGCTAACTTTAAATGAATTTAATTTAGCGACCAAAGTTGGTCACTAAATGTACATGAATTTAAATTAGAGACCAAATTTGGTCACTAAAATTTAATCAGATTTATTTATATTTTATATAATATTTAAATTAATAATAAAAATTGTTAAACGTTAGAACTGGGTCCCACATTGGCGACCAACTTTGGTCGCTAAATTTTGAATTATATTTATTTATATTTTATAAATTTTTTACATAAATATATATTTATTAAAATATTATAACTGGGTCCCACTTTAGCGACCAAAGTTGGTCGCTATCTTCTTATCCTTCAGTTAGCGACCAACTTTGGTCGCAAGTTTTAAATTATATATATTTATATTTTATAAGTTTTATAAAATAATAATAAAATTATTAAAAAAAATTGTGTGGGTCCCACTTTTGCGACCAACATTGGTCGCTAAACTCAGTGTATCTTTGACCAAGCAAGTCTGACCAGTCCAGTCAACAGTTTGACTAAATTTGCGTCCAAATAGCGACCAACTATGGTCGCTAAATTATTTCAAATATTTTTATTATTATTTTCGGTAGTTTGGCGACCAATTTTGGTCGCTTTTCTTAACAGACCAAATTTGGTCGCCAATATTTGGTCGCTTTTTGGCCGAATTCTAGTAGTGAATACCTTTATAAAGAAATTTGACAATGACATTCCAATTAAAAAAATCAAATGACTTATCCTTGGAAGAGGCAAAAAAAATTATTTTTTAACATAATTACTTTATACTTATCACTAATTTAATCTCATAGTTTTCATATACAATTTTTATGTTAGTAACAATAATATTACTTATTGGAGAAGGATGAAGACATGAAGCAGAAGAAGACAGATAATAGCTACAAATAAAAAGTAAGTTAAAATTACATAAATTTTCATGAAAAATATTACTAGTTTTTTGTACTATACAAATAAGATAATGTAATTTATGCAAATTTGAATTTTAAAATACAACTATATCATATAATTATTACTTTATAGGGAGATTTTGCTGAAAATCACATGTATCTAATTAAATATTGATGGTTTATCATTTTAGGTTCAGATTTGTTGAATTTGGCAAATCCCACATCGGTGGGTTAGCCTTTTGGTAGGGAATTTTTTCCTATAAAAGGAGACCTAATGTTTAGGATTTAAATACACCTTTCATTTGTCTTCTTATCTTCTTTAAGACATTTGTATCTTCTCTCTTTAGTATTATTTCACTTGTATTTTGGAGTGGAATAAAATATTGGTTGTGTCCAAGGAAGTAGGCAAAATTGGCCGAACCTCGTAAATCCTGGTGTTCCTTTTATTATTGCTTTATTATCTTGTTTATTATTTAGTGGCTGCCATATTTTTGGTATAGTAATTGTGACTCATTCACACTATATACATTTGGCTTCCGCAACACAGACGATCCAATCATTTGACCTATACAAACAAAGCACCATATGATAATTAATATTAATCATTCACATATATACTTTATTTTGTCACGTATAATTATTTACTCAAATATTACATGACTCGGAAATACACGTGCAACGCACGTGCAGAGAAAATAGTTTTTCATAAGCAGGAAATAGTAAAGACACAGTCTGCTCATATATAAAAACAGCCCTGCTAGGGAGATTTAGTATTAATTGAGGAGCGGCCGCAACAATCTCACTCACTGTTTGTGGCAGCTTGATCGCTATATAGATAGATATTAAATAATTGCTTTTTAAAACACATATATTTGTATTAAGTTCATAATCAAAACTATTATCACAAAGTGACAGTCACACTCACCAACTTCAATTGGAGGTGATCATCCCACATAAAATTTGTCATAAGTAGGAAATAGTAAAGACACAGTCTACTCATAAAAGTAGGAAAGAAACATGCAACTAATATATGATATAGCCAATTTTTGCTTTAGGTTGAGATCACCATCCAACTTAAGAAGTAGCTGCCAACTATGCATTACCTATAATAAACTCAATTTTTGTATGAAGCAGCTGCCAACTCTGCACTACTAAAAATAGATTCAATTATTGTCATTTATTTCAAAAAAGAAAAACCAGAACAAGATAGATATTTTTGGTAATATGCCATAATGCAATTTCCTAAGCTAAATATAGCATTATGCATGTGTCATGTTTGCTAGTTGCAGAAGGGACCCGAGTGCACTGCTTGGGGGTCTAGGACTAGAGAGAGGGAAAAGGAGAGATATAAGGAATATCCAGACAAAAAACTTTTGGCCAAGAAAAAGGAAAAAGGATGAATAATTGATGACCATGCATATAATTGACCAATCAGTTCATGCCAGAGCAGATCTATAGTAATCAGTATGATCCTGTATTAGTATTAAGAAACTTATTAAATGTATAAAAATATTTAGCTCGAAACACTGAGGGAAGTACACAAACAACCATTCTTAGGGTTGTTGTTAGGGATTAGCCGGTACTTATTTTATTCTGAAAATTTAAACTAAATATCTTAATTTCAAAATAGTTGAGGATATTTGTGTCTCGCAAAATTAAACTAGAAAATTGAAATTCAGGATATGGCTAATTCCTAAATTGCAGCCCTTTAGAGTGGTTACCTGGTGTCACTTCCACTCAAAACTTGATCCGTTGATCCAGTTATTATGGTATATTTTACTTTAATTCTAGACCCGCCTCTGAATACATATATGGTGGTGGACCAAAATAAACACATGAAAAATCATCCACCTTGTGCAATATAATATGCTTTCTGTTACTGGAAAGATTCACTATGTTTGTGATAAGGTTACATGCATTCAAGAATTAGTCGGCATACCTTTTGGAGATTACTGCACTAAAAATTTCTGTCCAAATACGCACTTGTCTCGTAGCACAGAGGTGACATATCTATTAATTGTAACTTCACCTTGTATTACATAGGTTTACCATTTCAATTCAATCAAAGGCCTTCATCTCTTTTACATTTTATTCTGCACCGATGTTGCACGAACTCTTTAAAAATATTGCACGGATCCGACATACACTCAGCAACATATTTGGAGAGTCCGAGTCATGTCCAATCAATAATAAATTCAAAAGAACCAGCTTAAATAAGGATATTTCTTTTATTGGGATTCAAGAATTTCCCAGTTTAACCTTGCACCGAATACAATTTCCAGTAAAGTTAGTTTGCCCAATTTTCACATGTTACTACTTGATTGGCAGCTTGGTGCATTAAGCTCCCGCTATACACAGGGTTCGGGGAAGGGCCGGACCACAAGGGTCCATCTTACGCAGTCTTACCTTATATTTCTGTAAGAGACTGTTTTCACGGCTCGAACGCGTAAGGCGTAACCTCTTGAACACATGACAGTAACTTTACCAGTTACGCAAAGACTCTCGTTCATTTTCTGGTTCACATGTTGTAACTTATTTGAGATAATACCAAAGCCTCAAACTCACCAAATGTATTTGAGATAACCAAGAGACCGGGGCTGTTGGTCCCATAGAAGTACTGTTGTGTGGAGATAAGAAACACTTTCATATCCAAGAAGTGACACTATATCAATCATATTACTCAGTGGATTGTAAACTTTTTGACCACATAATGATCCTTCCACATAAAACCTATCACCTGCAATCAGTCAGTTACCTACTGATCTAGAAGATATTTAGCATGGCATTCTGTTGCTAATGCCTACCTTTTCCAACTTTTGGCCTAATCATTCATTTTCACTTTTTGCTTGCTTTACACTAGAAATCCTACACTTATATATAGATCTTCTCTTCCTCCTTCCTCAAATTAACTATCCTCTTCTATCACCTTCTCTCCTTTCTTACTTGTGAAGACAATCCCACAACAATGGTAATATGCTAAACTAAGCTATTATCTCCTCCATTATAGGATATAAATGTTTTCCTGCTTCGGCAATGGCGTAGCTACGTACAATGAACCCGTCATCAGAAAATTACACTAGGATATAGGAAATTATACTATGCATATAAGTCAAAAATTACTTTCTATTGATATATATTAAATCTTGAACATCCTTTACAAAATTCCTGGTTTCGCCACTGTGCTTAGGTATCTTATGTGAGCTTTCTTTTAAATCATTTACAGGTTTTGGTTGACAACCATAAGGAAAAAGATGGTTCAGCTAATGGAACTCTAGTTGATTTTCGAGGAAATCCGGTTGATAAATCTCGTACTGGAGGATGGCTTGGTGCAGGGCTCATCTTAGGTATACTCTCACTACCATGAACTTAACTTTGTTTTGTTGACCATAACAAACTATGTTTTTTTTCATAGTCTCATACTTAGTTTTTTTTTGTTACAGGATCAGAGTTATCAGAAAGAATATGTGTTATGGGGTTATCAATGAATTTAGTGACATACTTGGTTGGAGATTTACATCTTCCATCCTCTGATTCTGCCAACATTGTCACAAATTTCATGGGCACACTCAATCTTCTTGCCCTCCTTGGTGGTTTCTTGGCAGATGCTAAACTCGGCCGTTATGGAACTATTGCAATCTTTGGTTCCATTGCTGCTGTGGTAAGAATTGTGAGCCAATTATATATAGAAAAATTCCACTATACAGGAATATCTGAAATGGAAAAAGTGTATTTCATTAAGCAAACAACACATAATCTGAAAGAAAACAATAACACGGGTTCGAGCAGTGGAAACAGCCTCTTGTAAAAATGCAGGGTGAGGCTGCGTGCAATAGACCGTTGTGATCCGGCCCTTCCCCGGACCCTTATTTACTTATGTTTTCAACACGCCACTCACGTGGGACCTAATTCTTTTTCATAACGAAAATATGTGAAAATTCTTTTTAATAATGGATGATAGTAAGACTAGAATACAGGACCTTTGTCTGCTCTGATATCATGTTGGATTGTAGATAAATAAATTATGTTACTTTATTTTATAAGGCACAAATATGTTAATTGGATTAAAAAACACGTCATACTTATCTGTAGATAGTATTTTTGAAGTGATAAATCTCATCTAAATATTTAAACCGTTAGAAAAAGCATACTTTTATTTATTTAATTATGTCTTACTTTGAAAGGATGAAACTACCTTCTGAAGTAACTAAGCAAGACATCTGTTAAACATACAACTCACCTAATATTTTGCATGTGTCTATAACCAGGGAGTAACACTGTTGACACTTGCAACATCCATTCCAAGTATGAAGCCGCCTGTGTGTGACTCAAGATCGAAAGGTCACTGCATTGAAGCTAGCGGCCAGCAACTCGCTCTTCTCTTTGCAGCATTGTACACCATAGCACTTGGTTGTGGTGGAATTAAGTCCAGTGTCTCGGGTTTTGGATCAGACCAATTTGATTCATCAAATCCAAAAGAGAACAAGGCCATGATATACTTCTTCAACAGGTTCTACTTCTGCATAAGCCTCGGATCTTTGTTTGCAGTGACCGTATTAGTGTATATACAAGACAATGTAGGAAGAGGATGGGGATATGGAATATCAGCTGGTACAATGGTCATAGCAGTAGCTGTACTGCTCGGTGGAACGTCGTTATACAGATTCAAGAAGCCAGAGGGAAGTCCTTTGACTATTATATGGAGAGTTTTGATCTTGGCTTGGAGAAAGAGAAAGCTTTCTTACCCTTCAGATCCTGGATTTTTGAATGAATATCACAATGCAAAAGTCCCACATACAAAAATGCTAAGGTAAGCATGATCTAACAATGCATAACAATAACAACTAGGGAATTATACCTAGCTCAAGCTTTTCACACTTATGTTTAGTAAACTTTGGAAAGGGGAAAAAAAGAAAAAGCAAAAACTACACAGTATAGCCGCTCCCAAAAACAATAGCCGGCAAAATGTATATTTTTGTAAATTAATGTATAATATACACATACACATATTTTATACGTGTTTTTTGTATATTTGGCTAGCAAATGTAATTATTTTTAGCCAACAGGCCAAATTTGTAACTTGCCCGAAAAAGGGAAAAATACACAGTATAGCATCACAGAATGGGTAATAGGCATCACAAGAAAGGCATATTCAACCTAAATATTCGCACAGGCACTTGCATCAAACTTTGTTCTGTAAAATTTGACATCTTTAACCAGATTTTAATTGAATGAACTTTTTTAGGACGAAAACAAGAACCAATGAATCACCATAGCAATTTGAAGCAAGTATTCTTGATTTTCTTATAGAAGCTAATCAGTGTGTTCTTGTTATCACACAGGTGTTTCGACAAGGCAGCCATTCTTGACGAATATACAGCTGCAAATGAAAATAGAAACAACCCTTGGATAGTTTCAACAGTTACTCAAGTCGAAGAAGTTAAAATGGTGTTGAAGCTGATACCGATATGGTCCACGTGTATACTTTTTTGGACAGTTTATTCTCAGATGAATACCTTCAGCATCGAGCAAGCTACCTTCATGAATAGAGAAGTTGGCAAATTTGGCATCCCAGCAGGCTCCTTTTCCGTCTTTCTCTTTATATCGATACTCTTGTTTACTTCCATAAACGAAAGGGTTACTGTACCTATTGCTAGAAAAATAACAGGCAATAGACAAGGACTCACAAGCCTTCAAAGGGTTGGAATCGGACTGATACTATCCGTTGCTGGTATGGTAGCTGCAGCTGTTGTCGAAAAGCAAAGAAGGGAAAATGCCGTAAAACATAGTTATAGCATAAGAGCATTTTGGTTAATACCTCAGTTCTTCATTGTCGGCGCTGGAGAAGCTTTCGCGTATGTTGGTCAGCTTGAGTTTTTCATAAGGGAGGCACCAGAAGGGATGAAATCTATGAGCACAGGCTTATTTCTTACAACACTATCAATGGGATTTTTTATCAGTAGCTTGCTAGTTTCACTTGTACATAAAGTAACAAATGCGAGCTGGCTAAAAAGCAATTTGAACAGCGGTAGGCTGGATTATTTCTACTGGATGCTAGCAGTGCTAGGAGTAATCAATTACTTGGTTTTCCTAGTTTTTTCAATGAGACACCAATACAAGGTGCAGAACCTTAGCAGTCTTGAAGATTCAGAAGAAGAGCTCAAGAATTGGACAGATACGACTGTTGACAACACGAAAAAGAATCCTGATGTTGCAGAGAAGGAGGAAGTTTAAATGCTTTGCCATGATCTGTTTTTTGGTAGTAGCTTAAACAGCCAGAGTTTGTATTATAGGATTGTATTCAATTTACAATGGCATGTGTGATATTTCTCTTTATACATTAGGTTTGCGTCTGAGGTAAAGTATTATTTTTCGTGAGACGATAGGAGCTGTAAGAAATTAAAAGGATACTGGATTGTAGATGCATGGTCATTTGCAAAAGCACAAATGTGATCTTGTATTGAAAGAATTATACTGTGCAAGATTGGAAGCTCAGCTAACGAAGGTGCTTCACTAATTCTTAAATACCCTATAAAGTCACAGAAATTAGTAGCGGAGTCAGAATTTTCACTAAAGGGCGTCAAAATATAAAGAACTAAACACATGAAGAAGTCACATATAAAATAAAAATTATCGAGCTACAAAGTGTAATTTTCCGGACGAAGGGGTGGCTCCGCCACTGACAGGAACAAAGAGCCTTTCAACTCACTTAATAGACTTGTCTAAGAACATATTGGTAGTAATCTTTTCTGATAACTATAATCAACGATAACTAAGATAGCAGACAAACAACGTTACCATGGCTTTAGAAACAAGAATTCCTGTCTTTGGACTGCCCTAAAGATATGAACTACAAAAGAGCATAACATTTTGCATTTGTTGAGACAACTTATCAGAAATTTGAGGGGGGCAAAAAGGAAAAACTAAAATGAACCATACCAGTCATGCAAACATAGATCTGTTTTACGATAATTTTCAAGTAAGAACTTGTACAGTGAGAACTACTTGCAGAAACAGTGTGATGGATTCACAACTTAATACATATCCTATGTTTCAAACCATTACCACTATAAATCTCTTAGCCTATAACAGCAAGGAACCAAACTTCATAGAAAGGATGTGTGACACCCTAGACGAATATCATATCGACAAAACACGGGAGAGATGTTGCGTATATAAGTAAACATGCCTCAGACCCTAGTTACGTGCTTTAAAGTCGTGCAGGCGTAGGCCCAAAGCGAACATTATCACTAGCGGGCTGGTCTATTATATATGGTATCAGAGCCACTCCGCGTGCAACCTTGAAGGATGGTGGGACAAACCTCAGCGAGGACGTTGAGTCCCTAAGGGAGTGTATGTAACACCCTAGGCGAATCCCACATCGACACTGTTGCGGAAGCCAAATGTATATAGTGTGAATAAGTCACAACTACTATACCAAAAATTATGACAGCCACCAAATAATAAATAAGACAATAAAACAATAATAAAAGGGAACACCAGAATTTACGAGGTTCGGCTAATTTTGCCTACTCCTCGGACACAACCAATATTTTATTTCACTCCAAAAATACAAGTGAAATAATACTAAAGAGAGAAGATACAAATGCCTTAAACAGATGAGAAGGCAAATGAGAGGTGTGTTTCAATCCTAAACATTAGGCCTTCTTTTATAGGGGAAAAATCCCCCCAAACTTAACTCCCAACCAATGTGGGACTTTGGCATTTTGCCAAACTTCAAAAAATCTCCACCTTGGCAAAATTCCACATTTTCAATTCTCTCTCAATAACAAATTTTGGTTGTGTCTTCATCTTCAATCTTCAGTGTTCAACAATGTTGATCAAATCCAAACAATGTTGAAACTTGACCGCAGTCACCACCTTTGTCAGCATATCAGCAGGATTCTCTGTAGTATGAATTTTCTTCACCGTGACTCCACCTTCTTCTATGATTTCGCGTACGAAATGATACCGAACATCAATGTGCTTCGTCCTTGCATGATAAACTTGGTTCTTCGCTAATTGAATAGCACTTTGACTATCACAAAAAATTATGATACCTTTTTGTTCAACACCAAGCTCCTTTAGCAATCCTTGAAGCCAAATTGCCTCTTTCACAGCATCTGTAATAGCCATGTATTCTGCCTCTGTTGTAGACAAAGCAACTGTTGACTGCAAAGTAGACTTCCAACTAACTGGTGCCTTTGCAAAAGTAAACACATAACCAGTAGTTGATCTTCGTTTGTCCATATCACCCGCAAAATCTGAGTCACAATATCCAACTACAGACTGATTGTCTTCCTGCTCAAAAACTAACCCGACATCTACAGTATTATGAATATACCGTAGAATCCACTTCACAGCTTGCCAATGCTCCTTCCCTGGATTGTGCATATATCTGCTAATAACTCCAACAGCTTGTGAAATGTCAGGCCTTGTGCAAACCATTGCATACATCAAGCTACCAACAACATTTGCGTATGGTACCTTTGACATATACTCTCGTTCAGCTTCATCCATTGGCGACATAGTAGTACTTAGCTTAAAATGGGAAGCAAGTGGAGTACTAACTGGCTTAGTCTTGTCATCTATGCCAAAACGTTGAAGTACTCTCTTCAAATATTCCTTTTGAGATAAACAGAGTTTCTTTGAACGTCTATCTCTAATTATCTCCATGCCAAGAATTTTCTTTGCCTCACCCAAATCCTTCATCTCGAACTCCTTCTTCAGTTGAATCTTCAACTTATCAATTTCTTCCAAATTCTTGGAAGCTATCAACATATCATCAACATATAGGAGAAGATATACAAAGGAACCATCTTTAAGCTTGTGCAAATACACACAATGATCGTATTTGCTTCTCTTGTACCCTTGCTGCAACATAAACTCGTCAAATCGCTTGTACCATTGTCTAGAAGATTGTTTCAATCCGTACAACGATTTTTCAAGTTTGCACACCATATTTTCTTTTCCAGCAACTTTGAATCCTTCTGGCTGAGTCATGTAGATTTCCTCCTCCAAGTTTCCATGTAAAAACGCAGTTTTTACATCCATCTGAACTAGTTCCAAATCCAATTGTGCTACCAAAGCCAACATAATTCTAATGGAGGAATGTTTTACAACTGGAGAAAACACTTCATTGTAATCAATTCCTTCCTTTTGAGCATATCCTTTGGCCACCAATCTTGCTTTGTAGCGAACATCTACTTGGTTAGGAAATCCTTCCTTCTTTGCAAATACTCATTTGCACCCAATTGCTTTCTTTCCCTTCGGGAGATTGGCCAATCTCCATGTATGATTCTGATGAAGGGACTGTATTTCATCATTCATGGCAATCCTCCACTTATCTTCTTCTGAACTTTGGACAGCGTCTTTATAAGTAGTAGGAACATCATCAGCTACAATTGAGGTTGCACAAGCAACCGTCTCTATGAGACGAACAGGTTTCGTTATTGTTCTTTTTGGCCTGCTGGTTGCTATTGATTCAAGTTGTTGTTGAGATTCCTGAGTTGGAATCTCCTCTACTAGCTCTCCTTCCAGAGGGTAATCTTCATTTGTTTCCTCCTCTGCTTCTTGTGTAGGAAAAATAAATTTTCCCTCAAACTCCACCTGCTTAGAAGCACCTTCATTTTGTTTGGTATCTTCTGTTACCTTATTTACCATAGCAAATTCATCAAAGGTAACATCTCTGCTGAATATTACTTTCTTTGTCATAGGACACCATAAGCGATATCCTTTGACTCCAGAAGTAATTCCCATAAAAATAGCCTTCTTTGCCCTTGGATCCAATTTTGACTCTGTCACATGATAATATGCAGTTGAGCCAAACACGTGCAAAGAGTTATAATCTACAGCAGGTTTTCCGTACCATTTTTCAAATGGTGTTTTGCCATCAATAGCAGCAGATGGTAGACGATTAATGAGGTGGCATGCATATGTAATTGCCTCAGCCCAAAATTCTTTGCCCAAGCCAGCATTGGACAACATACGCCGTACCTTCTCCAGCAAGGTCCGGTTCATACGTTCTGCCACTCCATTCTGTTGTGGTGTATGTCTAACAGTGAAGTGTCGGATGATGCCATCATTTTCACAGACCTTATTGAAATGATCATTTTTGTATTCACCTCCATTGTCTGTGCGAATACACTTGATTCTCCTGCCTGTCTGATTCTCCACCATCGTCTTCCATTTGAGAAAAATTCCCAACACTTCATCTTTGCTCTTCATTGTATACACCCATACTCTTCGGGAAAAATCATCAACAAAGGTTACAAAATAGTGCTTCCCACCCAATGAAGGTGTTTTGGAAGGACCCCAAACATCAGAGTGTACATAATCCAAAATGCCTTTAGTATTATGGATCGCTGTACCAAATTTAACCCTTGTCTGTTTCCCTTTAACACAATGCTCACAAAACTCCAAGTTGCAAGCCTTTACTCCTTTTAACAATCCTTGATCTGATAGAGTTTTCAAGGATTTTCCTCCAGCATGTCCCAAGCGCATGTGCCATAGCTTGGTTGCTTCTGCCTCTTTGTCGTCACTGGATGTTACTGTCGTTGTCCCAATAACTGTACTGCCACGATAGCGGTACATATTATTATTCTTCCGATTAGCCTTCATTACCACTAGTGCACCGGAGCATACTCTCATCACTCCATTTTCTGCAATGATTTTGAACCCTTTTGATTCTAGGGCTCCCACAGAGATGAGATTCTTCTTCAAATCCGGTACATATCGAACATCTATCAATGTTCTGATCATTCCATCATGGTTCCTTAATCGTATTGAACCAATGCCATATGAGGTAAGAGGGCTGTTATCCGCTGTGTGGATGACTCTATATTCTCCTTCTTGAAATTCCATGAACCAGTCCCTGTTGGGACACATATGATAGCTACAAGCCGAGTCCATCAACCATATGTCTGATGATGTTGATGACTCTGTTGTAACTAATGAGAAGTCTGAATCATCACAATCAGCTACATTTGAATCCATAATAGCCTTTCCATTGTTATGTTTGGCCTTATTCTTCAACTTCGGACAGTCTTTCTTCCAGTGCCCTTTTTCTCGACAAAAGGCACATTCATCTTTACTGGGTCTGGATCTTGACTTGGATCTTCCCTTCTTTGTCCTCGTTTGATTTTGAGGACGACCCCTCACAAACAGTGCTTCTCCTTCTCCGCCCTTCTGTTTTTCTCGCTTTCTTTGTTCATAGCTGTACAAAGCTGAACAAACTTCTCTGAGAGAAATTTCGTCATTTCCATGGAGTAGAGTAGTTTCAAGGTGCTCGTACTCATCAGGAAGTGACGCCAACAACATTAAGGCCAAGTCACCATCATCATAAGTTGTATCCATATTTTGCAAATCTGTGACCAACTTATTGAAACTGGTGATATGTTCATTCATCGTGGTACCAGGAACATAGGTGAAGTGAAACAGTCTCTTCTTCATGTACAATTTATTTTGACTGTTTTTCTTCAAAAATTTATCCTCCAGTGCTTTCCATAATTTACTTGCAGAAGTTTCCTTTGTGTATGGATATTTCTGCTCTCTAGCAAGGTAGGATCGAATGGTACCGCAAGCAACACGGTTGATAATTCTCCAATCTTCTTCTCCAATAACATCTGGTTTCTTTTCTTCAATGGCCAGATCTAGCCCTTGTTGAAAAAGGACATCTAGAACCTCGCTTTGCCACATCCCAAAATGTCCGGACCCGTCAAAAATTTCTACCGCAAATTTTGCATTTGACACAATTCTTGTCATAAGCGAAGATGCCAATGATGACGTATTGTTGACACTTGATGTAGATTCTTCTTGTTTATTGTCCCCCATATTTGACACAAATATTATTTAATAGCTGACGACACAAATCAAGATTATTTCCTTTCTGATGTAGAAGATCAGACTAAGCTGCAACTACAGAGCATACTCAGACAGAACCTTGACTCAGTTACCAAGATAAATCTTTTCTGATGTGGAAGATCAGACTATGCTGCAACCACAGAGCATACTTAGACAGTACCTTGGCTCTGATACCAATTGTTGCGGAAGCCAAATGTATATAGTGTGAATAAGTCACAACTACTATACCAAAAATTATGACAGCCACCAAATAATAAATAAGACAATAAAACAATAATAAAAGGGAACACCAGAATTTACGAGGTTCGGCTAATTTTGCCTACTCCTCGGACACAACCAATATTTTATTTCACTCCAAAAATACAAGTGAAATAATACTAAAGAGAGAAGATACAAATGCCTTAAACAGATGAGAAGGCAAATGAGAGGTGTGTTTCAATCCTAAACATTAGGCCTTCTTTTATAGGGGAAAAATCCCCCCAAACTTAACTCCCAACCAATGTGGGACTTTGGCATTTTGCCAAACTTCAACAGACACAACACTTACACATGTCTTAGACCCAACTGACGCGTGCCCATGCCCATAGCGGACAATATCACTGGTGGACTGGGCTGTTACAGGATAGATAGAACATGCAAGGAATAGCCAATGTCTCAAAAAATTTGCTTATTCTGCAAACTGAACTAGTAAACAGGAGATCTTTAAAGGGATGAACTAGCCAAACCTATTGAAGAATTACCCAAAGAGCAGGACAGATCCATTGCAGGACAGTTTAACAGCATTTTCTCAGGTGCATTTCTATGGCTATGAAGTCGTCTTGTCGGCGCAGGGGCGGAGGCAGCCCTTCGGCTACGGGTTCGGCCAAACCCATTAAATTTAGTCCAAATCTTATATTTGTCTTTAAAAATTCATTGAATATGTAAAAATTATTAAGTTAGAACTCAGTAACTTTTAAAAACTAAAATCCTCAACCCATAAAAATCAAATCCTGGCTTCACCTCTGTGTCGGCGGGCACCTGGATCTGACTAGAACATTCCTAAGAGTTATTCTTCCCAAATGCTAAGCGAATGCGTTCCAAAACTCATACTTAAAAAACAAGGAAAAGATACACGTAAATATTCATAAGAAAAACATAAAACTAGCTAATAGAAATTATCAAGGAAATGGAGTACAACTATCAATGACAATTAAAAATCAATTCATAAACTTTTTATTTCAATCTAACCCAATCTATTTAAGCATAAAATAGTTTCAGCCCTGCAATACATCTACAGGGAGCTTAGTGCTAATGCAAACTGGAAGACAGGATAATTGTTATTTCATACTCCCTTAGTTGCAATTCATATGAACTTATTTCACTGGGCACGGAGTTTAAAGGAAAAGCAGAAGACTTTTGAACTTGTGGCGTAAAATGAGTCATAAATATTTTGTGTGACTATAAATTATTGCTTAAAAGTAAAATTGTTTCTAAATGTGAAAACGGGTCATTCTTTTTTGCATGGACTACAAAAGGAATAGGTTCACACAAATTAAAACATAGGTAGTATAACTCATTGATTCAGTATTTTTGTGACGGATCATCAGTGGCGGAGTAGGGAATCCAAACAAGGGATTCAAAAAGTATTTCCTATGCCAATGGAATTCAAAAGCTTAGACATAAGAAAAAAATCAGTTTTGCTCTATTTCTATTTTTCCATAGTATAATTTTCGATGAAGGAGATTCAATTGAACCTTTGTCCCCTCTGACTCCGCCCCTGACAATGTTATTTGAGCCAATTTGCTCATACATTGATTATTTCACCGAGTACATGTTATCTCCCGCAAGTACAGATACCGAATAATTTTGTCCATCAAAGTTTAAACAAATGAGAAAAAATCACCTAATAATATTTTTCTTCCGAGGAATTGGACCTCATTCGAATTAATTTGGGGTCACTTTTCACGTAGACAGAAGAGGAATTTGTCCCTCGATTTATAGGCGTTGGAAATGCTTATAAAAGACTGTTGATTGTCGTTATGATGGTGTCACAATTGGTTAGTTAAGTTGATATACCATGTATATTTTCTGTATTCCTCAGAGGGCTTAATTGAAAATACTTATACACCATGCTCCACTTGGCCATAAATAAAATATTTTAGGATTTGAAGTACTTGTGAAATATCTAAAAACTTGTTTGAGAAGAAATTTTAAGTGTAATAATGACTTTTCCACACAAATCTTTTACGTATCTTTTTTCCATGTGAAAATGATGTCGACACAAAATTAACTTCTAATTTTTATTTTTTTAATTTCAACATTTCAACTTCAACCAAATGTCTCATTTTAATTTGGCATATTCATAATCCTAATACAAATTTGAATGGAGGTTATTACAGCTTGATTGAATCAAAAGACAGCCATGAAGAAATGGAGGTATGCTTTACAAATTGCTAAGTTTTGAAATAAACTAGGAATAAGTGGAGTCAAAAAAATCTTTTCTTTTCGTACTAGCCTTGATGTTATCTTACAAAATATTAGAGTTCTATTATGAAAAATGTTATTTTAAGAAGTAAAACATTTTAAAAATTATTTAAAATTGTCCTCCTTCCATTTTCCTTAGTGAAGTAACTCTTGAATTTTATACACCACATATTCAACGCATTTGCCCAGCTCTATTCTTATGGCTGCAAATGTTAGACATTGAGGGTCTACCTCTGGGGAAAATTGAGCCCTTCATCTGTAAAATTCACAAGGCATGGTATAGAGTATAAAACAAGAGTGCTACTTAACATATAAATCAAGCTAAGTTGCCCAAACAACTTTTTTTAGCTGTACAACCAGCTCGATATGACGTGATTCCATCACACAAGGATGCTGCCATGACCTCGAAATGCATTGTCAATTAACTCAAACTGACTAGATGAAAAGATCTCTTTTAGTTTACGACTTAATGAATTTACACCTCATATAAAACAGTTCTATAAGCACTGGTTAAGTATCTTCCTTAACCAGACATATTGCAAATCTAGCGGGGAAAGCAAGTCTTGACTCTTGAGTATCACCTGATCAGCCTTCTGAGGCTCGTCGTCATACATCCAGCTTCACATCTAACCCAAACATCCAACTATTCCATCCAATGTAGATTTCCCGAATCACCCCTAGGATTAGCAATGGTATCACTTGGTAGAGCACCTTGGGGCCTAATGTTCAGTATTTTGGACTTGCCCCAAGTCTTGAAGTGTTGCATATGTTCTCGCCAAATCAGCCGAAATCTTTTCACACAACCCTTTAATCTCGGCAAATTCATTGCTGCCATTGTTGTCTTTGGGTTGATGGAAGGACTGGCCTTGATTGTAGTAGGGTGGAGGTTGGGTTGCTTGTTGATGCATAGGAGGCCTTAGCGCATCAAATGATTGTGAAGCACCGGCTCCCCAATTACCTCCTTCAGTGTTTTGATTCTGATTGTTTAGCCATTGTTGGGGCGGTGTCCGCTGAGATTGGGATGGACCACCTTGATAATTACCCCTTTGGTTCATGCCACGTTCGTAGTTTCCAACATAATTCGATTCCTCCTCCTGAGAATGATGGCAATGTTCTTGGGTTGTTACTCCTTGCCCTGCACAATGAGCATACACATTGGGTGAAGAATTAATAAACTGTCCCCTTGCGGCATCAACCACATGGACCTTCTTGACCCCCATCTCGGCAAGTTGTTTGGAAATAAGCCCCACTTGAGTCACAAGTTGCGCCATGGTCTCATCCCTAGCCATTTGACTTGCCGTACTTGCTGTGGTAGGAGTGTCCTTGCTCTCCCATGTATGCCATGCATGAGCATTATCCGAAATCCTATCTAATATGACTCTCGCATCTTGAACCGAGAGATTCATGATAGCTCCATTTGCCGTATTATCCGCCACGGACCTTGAAACTTTATCCAAAGCCAAGTAGAAGGTTTCCAAAAGTAATTGGTCGGGACACCCATGATTAGGACATTTCTTTATGCAAAGCTTGTAGCGGTCCCATGCTTCATGCAATGATTCATGCGGTTTCTGCTTGAATTGAAGAATATCCATTCTCAATTCAGCTGTCCTAGCGGGAGGAAAGTACTTTGCAAGGAATACCTTTGTTAAATCTCCCCAAGTATAGATAGACATGGCTGGAAGATTATCCAGCCAATCTGAAGCCTCCCCTTGAAGTGAGAAAGGGAATAAACGTAACCGAAGAGCATCCTCAGAAACGTCATACTGATGTTGAAGCGCACATACTGCGAGAAAATTCCGCAAATGACAATACGGATCCTCATGGTGAAGCCCACCAAATAGACGCCCGTCCTTCAAAATTTCTAACAAAACTGGATTCAAGCTAAAATTGGCAGCCCCAATGCGTGGTGGTACAATAGCACTCATGTAACCATCCATTTGGGATTGTCCTTGTTGATTAAGTTGCTCATTCTGTTTATGCCTACCTTGAAACATGAGTGGGTTGGGATTTGGAGGTAGTGCACCCAAGATTCGTGCCTTGAAAAGAAGCACAAGAAAACAAAGTTAACAAGCAAGTAGTAGCACTCGGATCCAGGGAAATCAACTAAAAGACAATAGCAATTATTTGGGCGTTATCAGCACCCAAACAAGAAGAGATCAAACACCAGCTTAATTTGGTCATTTGATAGTGGATTTTATCATTAATATGACAAAGTATAGATCAACATGACTTAACATGGAACTCAGTTATCAAATAAAACATGGAACTCTTGTGCAAGCTTATTGTTCTCCGTCCTCAGGGATGAAGAATAACCTTTTTGAGAAAGTCGAATCGACGTTAGGCACCACTAAGTCTTTTAGGATGAAGCATATGCTACATTAGATATCACTTTGACTAAACATACACACCATCATTCAAGCCCAACACCCCACCCCTACCCCCGAATGGCAAAAGGCCACTGACTTGAGATACAATATCCCTAAATAGTCATAAAGACAGTCATATTAACGGCTAACAAGACTATGCAACAGGCCTTTTACCTTTAGCTCACGCGATGGTGAAACATGAACTGTATTTAGAGGTTGTTTCGCATCGTGTTCTGATGAACAGTCAGAACACAAGAAATAGTCTAATTTCTTGGCTTCTTCAATCGTCATTCCCATACAAGAGGGATGGAACCTGCAATAAATTGTACATAAAATAAATAAAGATCCTCTTAGTCATTGTCATAGTGATTGAACAATCATCACACAGACAGTTGGTTTAACAAACTCGATGGCCAACACAGGCCTTGCTAGCATTCAGGACCCTGAAGAGTGCGGCAGACTTTCACTCAATACCAGTAAATGCGATTACAGACACATAAGGATCTTATATTTCCTCTCGACAGTCGACACTAATGCAGTCTGCTATTCCTTTTTAGGTTCTCTAGAAAATTTAATCTGATACCATCTTTTGCATCTTGAGATCTAACTGCATCCCATATCGAAAATTCATCCCTTTAGGAATGAGACGAGATAAAAAAAAACACGCAGAATTAAAAGTATTGCACACACGCACACAAATTTAGATTGTTCATCATTTTTTTAATTATATTATATAGACAAAGATAAAACTTCATGTAAGAACTAAGGAATAACTACAGATAAAGACCTACTTTTCTTTACCATGCGAGAACTTTCGGGAACAAAGAAGGCCTATCTTATAGTTTCCAACAGAAGTCCTAAAACAGTAACAGCATTGCAGTTTGTTTCAATAATGCTTACTCATGTATCTTCTTCTACTTTTTTTTCTTTGATACCAGAGAAATAAGGAATGCTTGAACTAAGAGGAAGAAGTAATACTTCGCTAATTCCCGGTATTCATTGAAGACTTTGCCCATACCCCAGCTAATTCTTTTTCTAATTCTAAGACCGCATATCAGTACTTATTAGTAGGCAAAAGCCCTTCACTTCAAAACAATCAATCAAAGTGGGTGCCATCCGGGCACCGCTTTTTTCCTGGTTCTCAACTAGGTCTTGCCCCCTCGTGGTTAAACATGAATTTACAAAATGCTCATCCTGTACATCTCCTCATCAGTTTGTGCATGAGGTTCTAGGCTATGTCTCGCTTACCCTCTTTAGTAGAGAACTAGAGATCACCCCTATGGGCTTCCCTCCTCCCAACTTAAATACCAAACTTTGTCTACGGAAGGGTTCGAACCCATGACGTGCGCCTCACCCAACACATCAGGTGCTATGTCCATACCACTGAACCATAGCCTTTGGAACTACTCACATATCTTCTAAAAGAAAAACCAATATGACAAACATAGTTCAATAAAGAAACAATAATTATAACAACAATAACGGCAAAAATATATCTATATTCGTTAAAGAAAAGAGGCAATGCAAGTTCTACAAAGTTGATAGTGATACACGTTATTAAAAAAGCAGTGTACGCATACCAGTCTTTGCATTCTTCACACTGTACCATGAGATCGTTTGGGTTATAGGGCATCTTACACTTGCAATACCTTCAAAATCAACACATCCAAATATATCCAAATCAACGTAAGTATACAGTACAAGCATACCATTCCAACCACCAAAATTAACCACTTTCAACTTTCACAACAAAGCAATGAGAAACTCACACAGTAACACGGTCAGGAGTAAACCCTCCTGTGTCAGCTTCGTACTCAAACCTACAGAAGTAATCCTTAGGGCCCACGTTCTCCAATTTGGTGTAGTTCTTGAATGAGTGCACTTTGCATTTTCCTTCAATAGCTTGTGCACTCTGCACATCATAGTGATCTGACAAAAACAGCTCCTTTGTCCCGGGGAACTGTTTGCAACCACCACAAAACTCCTCAGGACGGTAGTACCATTGTACTCGAACCTTCACACTGTTTTGATGGTCAGCCTCAATATTCTCTACTCTTGCCACATACGGTGGCTTATCAGAATCTGATGGTCTCATTAACACACAATCACCAGCTGAGAGAGAAAAGGAGGATATTTAAGTCAAAGCTCCGACTATCAAACACTTATTCCTCCACAAGGGGGGGGGGACGCCGCAAGTGTAAAGAAAAAGAATGCACCAAATCTCATCAAAATTCTTAGCGGACATATCTACATGAACCTTCTTTTGTTTTTTGTTTTTTTTGTGCTTTTCTTTCCTTTTCATTGAAAATTAACTGACTGGATAATTTAAAAATACAAGACCTGATGAACTGCAAAGAAATTCATGACAAAAAATATACTATATCGTCAATTTCTACACGGTAAAGACATAATGAAAAAGGTGTTATTCCAATGAAACATAGGAGAACACTTGAAATCAATCAAATAATCTGCAATACCAAATTACTTGCACTCGACTACATAAATCCAGAGGCAGACGTAGAGTACTAGAGAGGAAACCAGTAGCTTTGGCTTACACCCTCTATATGTGCAGGGTCGGATCTATAATATAGTTTATTGGTTTGGCAAAAAACAATAGCTTTAGCACAAACCCATTATTTGTGTTAAAACACCCCTTTAATAAGTATAAATAATCTATCCCGAACCCAGAAAGCTATCCTGTCCTAGAATCCAGAATCCAGAACCCAGGACTTTTAAATTGTGGGCGCTTCACCATCTTTAACTGGACTTTCTACTTTTAAGATTGGGTGCTCAATTAATATTTTTGTATATAATTACTAGTTTCCAATATAGAAATATAATGTTTGGCTAAAAAACAATGGGTGCTTAAGCACCCATAAGGTTCAATGTAGATCCACCATTGCCAGAACCCATAAACTTAAAATTATGGATCGGCCTCCATATATATGTTAAGAATCTACACATGTGCAAATAATTAATTCGAACCCAGTAAATCAAATGAGTTGTGGTAGAATCCCGAACTGGAACACATAAAGTTCAAATCCTGAATCAGTCTTTAGAAGTCAGATTACACAAATCCTCTTGTATCATTACAACTATGATATTATCGTGCTAAGGACCATCTACACCAGGCAAGTTGTTGCATCCACATGCACACAACAAATCATGAAAAATAACTTGAATAAAATACAAATATTATATCCATCAATGTAGAGTAATTAAATACATCCAAGAACAAACACACACACACAAACAGGCACACGCACACAAAAACACACATGCAGGCACACACACACAAACAGAAAAAACACCCGTAGAAGAGAAGGAGAAAGTATTATTACGTCTTACGACTTTGTTGGTGCCATTTATAGTGTAAGAATCAATGTCATACTTCTCCGACTTCGTCTTACCCATCAAGTTCCTTCCGCTCAGCTCGGCGAAGCTCAGTATCTACAGTAAAAGGACCAGAAACTTCCAGAAGGAAATCTTCTCTGTTTTTCAGGAAAACAAATGGGGAAATTGTGGGTAATGACGATTGTAATAGAAAATGGGCTCGAGAGTACAGCCAAAAGAGCGTTAATTTCATGATGGTTCTTTTTATAACAAAATAGTCACACAAGTTTATCTTAATATCACAAAATCACCAAACAATTTTTTCAGTCCAAAAAGTTATATCCCGTTTGGCTTAGTTGATTTAGAGTAGTCGATAAGCATTAAGTGCTGAAAAGCACTTTTAAGTGTTGAAACTGATTTAAAAAATAAACAGTTACATGTTTGGATAAAATTACTGAAATTAATAATAAGCAGCTGAAGAACTTGGTATACGAAGAGTTTTGTTTTAAAAAGAAGTATTTTAGGGATAGAATAGTAAATATTTTGGTCAAACTTAAAGTGCTTATAAGCTGAAATTTGATAAGTTGAGGGAGACCAACTTATGGCTTTTGGCTTATTTTTGGCTTATAAGCACTTAACTTATAAGTACTTTTAATTTTATCAAACGCGTAGATAAGTCAAAAAGTGCTTATAAGCTAGTTTGACCAGCTTATAAGCTTAGCCAAACACCCTCTTAGTTTTGCCTAAATATCACAAGAAGTCATTAGAAGAAAGTAAATGAGACCATTTTCTATAATATTTAGGTTTGAGTAACTTTTTGGTTAGAAATTTTTTAGATATTTTTGTGATACTTACTTAAAGTAGAATAATTTTTCAATAAAAAAATAGTTTAATGACTTGAGCGCAAGCAAAAGTAGAATGATATCCGACGGAAGAGGAAAAGACGGGAGCGAACAGAAATAGCCGATTTCAAGACCTCCATTTAATTCAGTGCCAATGTTTCTAAGTTTTTTTTGCTAATGTAACTGCTTTAAATCAATTTTTATCGCGCTGAGTGTGAAGTTCAAATATAATCATACGAAGTTTGGTTGTCAAAGCTACTGGGCAAGCTAAACTTCAAACAAGTTGGAATCAAGCAAAATTTTATACATATTTTTACATAAAGTTCAGTCAATTGAATTCGGGCATAATAACTAAACTTCAACCAAACCTACTCCTACTTTTAGATTGATGCTGGAATAAAATTTGGAAAAAGAAATTAAGAAAATAAAAATTATTTGAAAAAATATGATAGGTGTGTGACTTACACTGCCTTCTAGAAAATTGGTGTTGGTCACAAAAGGTGATACTTATACCGCTTCAAACAAATATAGGGGGTTATAGAACCCCTTCAATGTTTAAGTGTATAACTGAAAAAACGAGACAATTACAAGGGAAAAAATTATGCATTATCCCAATATTTATGTTTATGTTGTTACGAGTACTATATGTAGTAAAATAATACATAATAAATTGATAAATAAAAAACATTGTGTGGACTAACATCATATACTCATTAAAATTTGTAGCTATTTCACAATTGTCTTAGACAAGTTGTCATATTTAAAACCGTAAATGATAGTATCATAAAATGAGTACACGTATACTACTTTTCATATCGCAAATTAAACAAGTAAATACTATCGAGTTAGGTTGGTAAATGATATTGTCAAATTTGCTATCAAGTATCACCAAACACATTCGAATGATAAACAACTTATCTTATTGTTTTGTAATTTATTATACCAAAACAAAAGGTTGTTACTCACTCAAAACTGACGTAGCTTGAAGTAAATATGTATTAATAGAGACTTTAGTTTCCTTTTTAGGAAAAATACAAAATTTTTAATTTAACTAAAAATAAAAAAGAAGAGAGAAATATCAATTCTTACATATTCCTATTCATCTCCAACTTTCTCTGAGATATTCATAACAATTGATATTGGTTTTCTCGAAATTTTAAATTCAACTTATTTGTTACCCTTTTATCCCAATTTATATGATAAATTTTTTGCATTAGGTTTTTTTAAAGAGTGATATATTTTTATATTTAGCATTAATTTACCTTTATACTATTACTTACTCTTAATGAGATGATTTATACTATTGTTCCACGCAAGTTTTAAAAGTTTGTTTTAAAAAAACCTACTTGTCTAATTAAACGTTATCACATAAATTAGAACGGACTATTGAAATACTTCCAACGCCAATGCTAGCATAAAATAAAAAATTTACTCCATTATAAGATTATTAATTTTGATAGAAATGTCAACCACGTCATGAAATTTAAACTATTTTGGTTGCACATGGAACCTAGAAGTCTAGAACTATCAACATTGCACACTGGAAAAATGTGCGCTTTCTTTACTACTGGAAATACTCTATAATTGCTGCAATAATTGTTATAACTACGTGCTCACCTGAGGGACAGAGGCTACGATTTTTTCTGGAGTTCCAAAAAAATAAATGAATTATCAACGAATTTTAATTGATTTAAATAGAAGATCAATTGAAGGGCGAACTACAACACATTGTAATAATGTATATATTTTTTAGTATTAATATTTGTTACTATAAAGTTTAATATGAATATTTTCTTAATATGGTCGTTTTTATCTTATTCATAATGTAGGCAACAACAATAACATACTCAGTATGATTTGGGGAGAGTAGGGTATATGCAACTTTATCCCTACCTTGTGTGAGGTAAAGAGGTGGGTTTCCAATAGTCTTTCGACTCAAGAAAAGTGTTTTAAATATAGTTTTAAAAATACAAAAGTAAAAAAATATATGATGAAAATACTGAAGAAAAGAAAAGTATTAACAACAAAAATAGTAAATATTACCAAAATAAAAAAAAACAGTAATAAAATTTAAGAATATTATAATAAAAGATCAATGATAATTATACTAAAACTAATGATACTAATAAGGAGAAGAGGGAGCAAATAAGGTGCTCTAACCTTTAACCAAGCTCTCCCACAAAAAAGAGAGAAATCGCTCGACTTCCAACAAACCTTCTATCCTAATCCTCGACTTTCATGCTTACCTATTTAGGGTTATATTCTCGGTGAGCTGAAGATGTGCCATGTCGATTCTAATTACCTCTCGCGAATTCTTTCTCGGTCTACCTCTACCTCTTCTTAGACCTATCAAAGCCAACCTCTCGCACCTCCTCACTAGGGTATTTGTGCTCTCCCTTTCACATGCTCGAACCTTCTCAACCTCACTTCTCATATCTTGTTCACCACGGAGGTCACTCCCACTTTGCCTCATATATCTTCGTTCTTAATCTTATCTCTCCTTATATGTCCATATATCCCATCTAAGCATCTTTATTTTCACTACTTTTATTATCTGAACATGTGAGTGCTAACACTCTATCACGTACAACATAGTTAGTCTAACAACCACTCTATAGAACTTACCTTTCAGTCTTGACAAATTCTTATCACATAGGATACCAGGGGTGAGCCTCTATTTCATCCACTTGCTCCAGTATGATGTGTAACATCATCATCGATCTCTCCACCTTGGATTATTCACCCAAGATACTTTAAGCTTCCTCTTTTGGAGGATGACTTGTGTATCAATTCTCATTTCCACGTCCGCCTCATGTGACACATAATTGAACTTGCACTTTGTATACTCAATTTAATCATGTATTCGCACAATTTTGAGGCTAATAAAAGTGTTAAAGATAAAAGAAAAAGAATTACGATAATCTTCAGGGTAATTGATCGGTAATGCAAATGCAATGAAATCAAAAGGTACCCATCATTCAATTCAATGTGTTCTTTAATCCCCATAATTTCATCCAGCATTAAAACTCTTCACCCATGTCATTCATTACAACTCTCTCTCTCTCTCTCTCTCTCTCTCTCTCTCTCTCTCTCTCTCTCTCTCTCTCTCTCATATATATATATATATATATATATATATATATATATATATATATATATATATATATATATATATATTGAAAGTTCAAATTTCTAACTTTTGATCAACCGTATTAATAACCAACGTCTATCTCTTCTCTCCAACGTCTCTCTGCCTCAATCTCCCTATCACAGGACCACCTTGGACCATCGGACCAGGTAAGCCCACCACCCCTATCTACTTTTACTCTCTTTCTCTCTTCTGCTTTCTTCTTATTATTATTCTTCGTTTCTTCTCTTTCTTTCTTTTCTTCTTGCCCCCCACCCTCTTTTCTCATATGTTTTCCCCCTATGCCTCCCCCTTCCATCCCCCGCCTCTTTATATTCCCATTTTCTTCTTCTTTTTTTCTTTCCTATATACCCCATCTCTTCTACCTCCCGTCCCTTGTTTTCTGGTGCACTAACCTAGCCTAGCGGCGATGGTAGTAGAGACGATTTTCCAGCGAGCCTCGGGCGAAGCGAACTTCCAAAACATAGTTGCTATGGGCAACACCTTTCCTGGCACCCATTGGGACTCCAGGCTCTATTGTTCTTGCTTAGAATTTGCTATTTGTTAATATTATGTCGGCTTCCTTTTATTCTTGATTATTGTAATTCCTTCGGCTTGCTTGTATTTATCTGCCATTAGGTATATCACTCGTGTCTTTGGTGTGCTCAAGTTACACTACCTTTAAGCTTATATATAGGTTGTTTTTGTTTTACGCTTTACCTACTTGTATGCATTTATAGTAGTTAAGGCTTAGTTTATATCCCTATGTTTTTGTTGGTGTAGTGGCTACTCCGAGCGATGGTAGTGTAAGGTCGTATCCTCGGGTGGGTCAGGGGGCAGGGAGCAAGGGTTGCAAGGGGGTAAGGCATACACAAGGTTGAGAGTTGGATCCTGGAATATAGGGACACTAACGGGTACGCCGATAGAGTTGGGGAAGAATCACTAGAAGAGGAAAATTAATATAGCATGTGTCTAGGAGACTGGATGGGGGGTACAAAGGCTTGGGATGTTAATGGGTATAAGCTATGGTATTCGAGGGGTGTTGGCAGCAAGAACGGGGTAGGTATTTTAATTGATAGGGATCTCAGAGAGTTAGTGGTTAATGTCAGAATGGTGAATGATAGGTTGTTGATTATTAAGCTAGTGGTTAATGGGTTCACTTTTAACGCGATTAGTGCTTATGCGCCTCAAGCAAGATTGAGCAGGGAGGTCAAAAGGCGCTTTTGAGAGGATTTGGATGAGGTTGTGTGTGGTATCCTGCAGTCCAAGGAGGTTTTCATAGGGGATTACTTCAGGGAGACGGCTAGGGGTTATAACAAGGTTCATGGCAGGTTCGGTTTCGGGGTTAGGAACGAGGGCAGTACTTCGTTGTTAGATTTTGCAAACATTTTTGACTTGGTACTAGCTAACAAGGGTTTTCAGAAGAGGGAGGGACACTTGGTCACTTTTCAGAGTAGGGTTGCCATGACTCAGATTGATTATCTTCTCCTCGGGAAAGGCGATAAGGGTCTTTGTACGGATTACAAGGTTATCCCGAGTGAGTGACTCTCGACGTAGCATAGGCTCTTGGTAATGGACTTGGAGGTCAAGGGAGCAAGGAAAAAGAGAGCAGTTTACGTCCAACCTAAGATCAAGTGGGGAGCCTTGACTAAGGGAAAGGCTTAGAAGTTGAAGGATAAGTAATTGGCTATGGGGGCCTGGAGGAGTAGTGGGGACACAAGTAGTATGTGGACCACGACAGCGAACTGTATTAGGGAAGATGCTATGGAGGTTAGGGGTCTCGAAGGGTTACTTGGGTGGCCACAAAGGGGACTGGTGGTTTAATGAGGAGGTCCAAAGAAAAGTGGAAGCTAAGAAAGCGGCATATTTGAAGCTAGTATGGAGCACGGATGAGGAAAAGCAGAGCTTGCATATGGAGTGTTATAAGAAGGCAAGGAGAGAGGCGAAGCTTGTGGTCACGACGGCTAAGACTGCAGCTTTTGAGAGATTGTATAAGGATCTTGAGGGCAAAGACGGGGATAGAAAGCTGTACAAGTTAGCCAAGATTAGGGAGAGGAAGGAACGAGACCTGGATTGAGTAAGGTGCATAAAAAACGAAGACGGTAAGTTATTAGTGGAAGAGGAGGGTATCATACGTAGATGGCAGGGATACTTCTATAGACTCTTGAATGAGGAAGGGGATAAAGAACATCGTACTGGGTGAGTTGGAGAACTTAGAAAGTCAGAGTAATTTTGGGTTTTGTAGGCGTAGTAAGTGTAAGGAGGTTGATGTGGCAATACAGAAGATGGGTAGGGGTAAGACAACTATGCCTAACGAGATCCCGATGGAAATTTGTAAAGAAGCGGGTAAGGTAGGCTTGGAGTGACTTACTAGCTTGTTTAACATCATTTTCAAGATGCAGAAGATGCCCGAAGATTGGCGGTTGAGTTTGTTGATTCTATTGTACAAAGGGGATATCCAGAATTACAACAAGTATAGGGGTATCAAGCTGTTGAGTCACACTATGAAGGTTTGGAAGAGGATATTGGAGAATAGAGTGAGGACATGTATATCTATCTCTAAGAACTAGTTCGGATTAATGACGGGACGATCAACTACAGAAGCCATTCACCTTGTGAGACGCTTGGTGGAGCAGTATAAGGAGAGGAAAAGGACTTGCACATGGTGTTTATTGACCTTGAGAAAACTTATGACAAAGTCCTGAGAGAGGTGCTATGGAAATGTTTGGAGGTTAGCGGAGTCCCGGTAGCGTACATCAGGGTGATTAAGAACATGTACAAAGGTGCTAAGACTCGGGTGAGGACGACGGGAGGAAATTCAGAATATTTCCCTGTAGAAATGGGGTTGCATCAGGGATCAAACCTTATCCCATTTTTGTTTGTCCTAGCATTGGATGAACTGACACGACACATACAAGGGAGGGTGCCATGATGTATGTTATTTGCTGGTGACATGGTACTGATTGACGTGATACGATGGGGTGCTAACTCTAGGTTGGAAGTTGGGAGACAGACGCTGGAGTCCAAAGGTTTCAAGTTGAGTAGGTCGAAAACTGAATACTTGGAGTGCAAGTTAAGTGATGAGAGACATGAAGAAGAAGTCGAAGTAAAGATTGATACTCAAGTCATTCCCAAAAGAGATAGTTTCAAGTATTTTGGATTTATAATCCAAGGCAACAGGGAGATTGGCGAGGATTTTACTCACCGTATTAGAGCGGGATGGATGAGATGGAGGCTTGTTTCGGGGGTTTTATACAATAAGAATGTACCTCTTAGACTTAAGGGAAAATTTTACAGGGTGGTGGTTAGACCGTCTATGTTGTGTGGAGTTGAGCGTTGGTCTGTCAAGAAGTCCCATGTCCAGAAGATGAGCGTAGTTGAAATGAGGATGCTGAGATGGATGTGTGTACATACCAGGAAAGACAAGATTAAGTATGAAATTATTAGGGACAAGGTGGGAGTAGCAGCCGTGGAAGACAAGTTGCGGGAATTGAGGGTTGAGATGGTTTGGGCATATGAGGATGAGAGACATAGATGCCTCGGTCAGGAGGTGTGAGAGGTGGACTACGGCGGGCTTGAGGAATGGCAGGGTTAGGCCAATGAAGTATTGAACATAGATAATTAGCTAGGACATGTCAGTGTTTCACCTAACCGAGGGCATGACTAGCGATAGGATGGTGTGGAGGTCGTCGATTAAAGTGGTGGGTTGATAGGTAGATATGAGTTTTTCCTAGGTTTACCAATACTAGTAATATCCTTGTTGTCGGTTGAGAGATAATTTCTTCTAGTTTGTTATTTATCTTATACTTAGCAACCACGTTCATTATTTTTGTAAATTGCTACTGGAAATTATTGTTCCCTGATTGTTACTATTTGATGCTACTTTTTCTCGCCTTTTACTAGAATTGCTGCTCTCTGATTGATACTATTTGATGTTACTTCCCCCGTTTTTTGCCTTATCGTCCTTTGTCTCCTTTCTTCTTTCTTTCTCCCCCTATTTCTTCTTTTTCTTCTTTTTCTTCTTTTTCTTGAGCCGAGGATCTATCGGAAACAACCTCTCTACCTCTCCAGGTAGGGGTAATGTATGCGTACACATTACCCTCCCCAAGCCCCACATGTGAGATTATACTGGGTATGTTGTTGTTGTTGTTATTGTTATTGTTACTGTTGTTGTTGTTGTATACTTAATTTAATCCTACTCAACCTGAAACGTTTTGACTCTAGTGTCTGTCTCTAAAACTCCAGTTTATTATTAACTCCACAACGTGTCTCGTCAATTAATATTATGTCACCAATAACGTACACCATGGTAACACTTGAATATGCCGTGTCAATTTATCCATCACCAAAGTAAATAAAAAGGAAAATTTTCGTTCCTATACCATATAGGAAACTATATTACCAAATATGTTCATAGTTTGCATATTACCCTTCATGCTAATAGTATTTCTACATAATATATACAATGCATTAAATAAGGAATCATTATAGTTGTAGGATTCCTTATTTAAGTGAGCTAAAAAAGGGGAATTAAATATTTTCCAGATCTTCCAACGCAAATTACGCACAGTAACCACTATCGTCTACTTCGTTACAAACTTCCAGTACTCTATTTTTTGCGCTAAACTCTGTTTCAACATTTTCTCTGATTTCACAAATAAAAATCGACAAAATCTTCTACAATTCTTCTGCAACAAAAGCAATTATGGCAAAAATACCAATTATGCTACAATCGAATGGGAATTGGGATAGCTATGGGAGATTTAGAGAATTCGAGGTCGATGACATTGTAGTCGATGACAATGCGACTTATAGTCTATTGATTTCTACAATAGCACAACAATTAATGATTGATACATCTAAAAAATTATAGAAATCAAATACATTGTCAACGAGCATTGTCCTCCAATGGAAATTAGAAACGATATAGGTGTTCGTGTATACATGGAGATGAAAAAGGAAAATAAAAAATTAGGATCATATCCACTATGTATAACTGTTCGCGATTTCAATATGGAATTGAGTATCACCAATGAGAATACAGCTGCAGGTGTGCGATGTTATTTTTTCTATGAAATTCTGGTAAATTGTAAATGAACTACAATTTATCTACATTGTATCTACAAATAAACTACTTATATATATCAGTATGGATTTCTGTAATATATATATATATATATATATATATATATATATGGATTTCTGTAATATCTACAAATTTTCTACATTTATTCTATATTAAAACTACAAAAAATTTGAAAAATTAATACTCCCTCCGTTTCAATTTATGTGAACCTATTTCCTTTTTAGTCCGTGCCAAAAAGAATGACCCCTTTCCTTATTTGGAAACAAATTACTTTTACACAATGTTTTATAGTCACACAAAATATATGTGCCTCATTTTGCACCACAAGATCCAAAGTCTTCTCTCTTTTCTTAAATTCCGGGCTCAGTCAAATGGATTCACATAAATTGAAACGGAGGGAGTATGAAATACTAAATTTCAACCTTTCTACAAATTTTCTACAAGCTAGTGATAATAATATTTATATTTATTTTCATGCAGGTTCATCTGGAATACTAACGTTACTTGATATGCCAACATCTCCCGTTATAGAGGAATATGAAAATATAATAATAACAGATAGTACACCAAGTTCTATTGAAGTAGGACAAGTATACCAAGACAAGGAAACAATCGCAACTGCAATGAAGCACTATTCTATCATGCACAAGTTCCAATTCAGGGTTAAAGATCTAGTGCTAGAAGGTATGAACATATGAATAGTTAATTTTTTTTTTAAAATTTTGTAGTTTATTTGTAATTTTTTTACTTCTTCAGTTTTCCTTGTGATAATGTTTAGCAGAATTGTAGTTATATTGTATTTATTATTGTATAATGTAATTGTTTAAGCTAAAACAAGTTTTTTTTTAATCTAAATTTTAACCCATTGTTTAAAATATATTTATTTTGTAGCTACTGGCTGATATGTGTTGGTGAAAACTGTACATGGCACTTCAAGGCAACTAGCATAAATGATTCTGCAATGTTCAACGTCAGAAATTTCGACAAACAACACACATGCTCTTTAATGGACAATACATTCATACAACGCAAACCTACTGCCATGATAGTTGGTAGCATGATTATTCCAAAATATTCTGATCCTAAGACAATTTACATCCCAAAAGACATTCAATTTGACATGTTGTCTGAACATGACGTGAATCTAACCTACATGCAAGTCTGGAGAGCAAAGGAAAAGACTTTACAGTTTTTGAGAGGTCATCCTGCTGACTCCTACAACAAATTGCCTAGTTATTTGTATATTATAGAGAAGACTTATCCGGGGTCTGTAGTTAAATTGAAGAAGACAAACGATGACTGTTCTTGTATGTATTTGTTGCGATTTGTACGTCAATCAGTGGTTGGAAATATTGTAGGCCAGTTGTAGTAGTTGATGGGACCTTTTTAAAGTCAGCGTACAGGGGAATAATGCTAACAACCAGTACAATGGATGCAGCAGGTACTGAAGTTTTATTAGTAGAAATATTATAGCTTGTATGTTTTTTTTAGTACTTGAAAATTAATTGTAGATATATTGTAGAATAATTGTAGTTTGTATATATATGTCTTCTTCTGCATTTTTACTGCAGCCAATTAATTGCTTATTGCCACATAATGTAGGTATCATATTACCATTGGCATATGTTGTTGTTGATTCAGAGAATGACGCATCATGGAAGTGGTTTTTTGAGCAATTCAAGCTCGCATATGGTGAAAGAGCAAACATGTGTGTTGTTTCGGATCGGAATGAAAGTATCTTGAAGGCAACATCTATTGTTTATCCCGGCATGTCACATTATTCTTGCATGTGGCATATTTGGACAAATATACGGGCAAAGTTCAAGAAAGGACATCTTAAGCTAAGTGAATTATACTTTGCCACGGCGCGGTCATACACACTTGATGAATTTAATGAAAAAATGTCAAAGATTGAGGAGATTGACCCCCGTGTTAAAGCATACTTATATGATATTGGATATTATAGATGGTCTCGAGTACATGCAATGGTGAACAGAGCTTGGAATATGACATCAAACATTGCAGAGTCGTTGAATGCTGTAACAAAATATGCAAGAGAGCTGCCGATAGTAGAACTATTAGAGTATATGAGGACCCTTCTTGAACGTTGGACGAAAGAAAAATTATTGAAAGCAAAGGGTACATTCACATACCTTGGATACAAATTCAACAAAGAGTTGGATGACAACAGAACATTGTCGCACAAGCTTAGAGTAAGATCTGATTATTTATGGAATCAAATTCATAAACACCACAATGTAGTTTTTTGGTAGATATTTTGTAGATATTTTGTATATAGCTTGATTTTAACCATATATAAATTGTTTTTTTGTTTGTAATGTACTCGTAGGTGAGGGCTTCAACAGACTACATCCATACAGTAATAGATGGTGTGAGACGCTATATTGTTTGTCTTGAAAACAAGAAATGTAGTTGTGGACAATTCCAACTTGATGAACTACCTTGTCCACATGCTTTGGCTGCTTTAAGACAAAGGGATGAGTCCTTTGAAGAATATTGTTCTCCTTATTACACAAGGGCGAACCTCTTGCGTACGTATGAAATACCAGTAAATCTGTTGTCTGATGAAAGCAAATGGAATGTGCCACAACATATAACTGAAGAAGTAGTAAATCTACCTAAAGGAGAGAAAAGGCAGCCAGGAAGACCTCAGAAAGAACGATACAAAACATATGATGAAATAAATTCAAAGAAGTACAAGGTTTCATGCGGCAACTGCGGAGGAGAAGGGCATAACAAAAGATCTTACAAGAATGCACCCAAAATGAAATAAAATTCTATGTAGTTAACAGAATATTTGATGAAAATTTGTTGGTTAGTTCTGGATAACAGATGGTGATGTGTAATCGTTGTTTTTTTAAAGATCATAATGTAGTTAGTTAGGATGTTTCTATAATGAGTTAATACTTTCATATATTGATTTGTTTATGAATGTTTTCTATATATATATATATATATATATATATATATATATATATATATATAATCAATAACTTTTTTACTATATATGGATCCTTTATATAGTTGCTAATGTGTTTTTGCAGTTTATCTACAATAAAATTACTAAAAAAATACATTATCGAGAATTTACAGAGTATATACATTATAATCTGTAGGAAAGTAATTAAAAACCAAGCCATATTGTAGAAAATAAATAAAGTATTGTTTACATTCAACAAAATAAATATAAAAGAAACAAAACACACTATTATAATAATCTACAAAATATCTACAAATACAACTACAAAAAAACTACAAATATCTGTAGCTGACATAATATATAGATTAAAATTCTGGTAGAAAGAAGCTTTATGGTGGAAATAATGTAGATTAGAATAACTATATAAAATTTCAGTTGGAAAAGATTTAAATGCTAAAAATAATGAAGATCAAGTACTGTAAAGATTCAACAAGTGAATGTAAACCCAACATAATGTTTCCATTTGAACTACAATATTGGATAAGGAAAAAAAAATAAAGGCTACTATAATTGTAGCACAAGTCTGCTACAATTAAAACATACTAAAATGTTCAAAAAATTGTCTACCATCTTTCTTATAAACTAGCATCAACTACACAGTTGTACTACATGTTCTATTCAAAAGATTACAACTACTTCTTCCTCTGGACTCGTATTTTCTCATTCAAAGCTGGTGTACCTTTCCTCCTTGCCAATTTGCATGTCACCTCACTATCACTAATTGCCCCAAGCTCATGCTTCTTTCTAGCATAGTCTCAAAGTAACGCTCCATAACGTCTACGGTGTTGGTCAATATCAGAAAGGTCTTCTGGGGGAATTGATAACTCTCCAATACTAACATACTCTACAAAGGCAACAACAAATATACCACAATCTCTGCAAAAAAATAACAAAATGTCAATATTTGCCAAACCATCAGAAAAAAATGGTTAAATGTATAAAAAGAAAGAAGATTTTTGTTACAGTGATCCTTCTTTTTGCTGTGGTATCTCTCCGACTATCCACTGAATGTTAAGAGTGTCGGTAACAACTTTCTCAATGTATGCTTTTGTATTCTTGAAGTTGATGTCTTTCCACTTCCCATAAAACCCGGTGCATGACAAATACAAAGGGATAATAATAGAAAACTTGTCGATACAAGATTCAACAATAGGGTGATTGTGTGAAGAAACCATAGAATCATACGCATAAAGATACCTTTCTGCAATGTCAAAAACAACCAACACCAGTGGAATTTTTTTACAATGTTGACGGGCATGATGACATAATTAACTTCATCCCATGCAACATTTGCGAGTAGTCTATACCCCAATATATATTCTGCTACAACATCCTAGGGTTTGACTACAGAAAACTTCTTTTCTTGAGGAGAATTTTTGAACTTTTCATAAATCTGATCATGTAGTAAATCTGGTGTTGTTGTGGGGGCCATACTTGCCTATTTTTCTCAAGTAATACATTATAACATTAATGTCCTGCAACAAAAATAGATTGCATTTATACTACATGTTATCTCAAAAAATTCTACACAAAACTACAAACTATCTACAATACATCTACAATCAGAATACAAAGCATCTATTCATTCAGAAAATACAAAGTATCTACAATTTACTTACAAAAAAACTACAAATTAAATACATTGAATATTACCAAGTCATTAATGACTTGTCCTAGGTGTGCAAGGGAAAAGAACCACTCCTTCTTGTCAACCTTTTCAACTCCCAGATCCAACCATGGCTTAATTTGGTTGTCCTTTATAGAATACGGAGCCTTCCTCCTATATAAACCAATAGAAATTAAAATAAAATTGTTGAATGAAGTGGATGTGTAAAAGATTAATACAGGAATATAAGTGTCAAATTGTGCAACCTAACCTCTTTGAACGCGTGTCAGTACCGTTGTATAACCACTTGTGGAATTGATCCAACAACTCAGGGTCTACATTTTGACCAATAACACTAGTAAACGGGTGCTTGAGGTGGAATATTAGAGATCCCACCGAGGTACTGCCACCAGAAGAGTATAAAGGGAGAAATGGTGATCGGGCATGCTTTCCCGGCTGCCTTGTTCTACCTTGATGCACGTGTGTTGTTTCATCTTGTATAGGCTCGAGAACTTAACCAACTGGGAGAAGTTATCAGGCAGCTTGAAATCATCAAGCGTAACCTCCTTTTTCTCACCTCAGGATTCTTCTAAATCACCTACATTCACAAACTCTTCACCTATATTGTCATCTTCCGGGTACTGCTGTTCTATTTGAGCTGCTACTGTCACTCCGTGAATTGGAGATTATGCATGCAGATCTTCCCTCTCTGAAACACCATGTATATATAACTTAATAGAATGGTAAAAATATTGAAACAAAAAGAAAATATCTCTGAAAACAATTTCAAACCTGCATTCTCTTCATCAACAGCCCCTTCAAAATGTGTATATAAATCAGCACGTGCTGGATGATTTTCTTTACCATGCGCACATTTAACATGTTCTATTTTTTTCATTAAAACTATTAAATAATACTGGATAGTGTTGGCTTGACAATTTATGAAGATATGAAGGTGTGTCACAATATGTACATAAATCTGTATTGCTGTGTAAATAAGCTGGAATTAATTGTATATATTTTGTATATATAATGTAGACAAATTGTAGTTATGTTGTAGATATTTTGTAGTTATTTTGTAGATGATGTATATGTAATTGTATGTAATTGTAGATACCTGTTTTGCTGGGGCTGACCTGCACTGTTTCACCACTATTGAACTGAAATTGCTGATTGTTCTTGTCTTTTGGTTGGTCAGTATTTTTGGTTGAACTTCCAGCAAATTGTAAGTTTTATATTAGTTAGGATATATATTTTAGAGGTAATATAAATAATTTTGTTAATATGATTAAGATTCAAATGTTACCTTTGCATCAACTTGATCATTTGGATTGTTTATCACCTGCAAAACAGTCTTGACTGATTCCTTTATTAGGTCTCGAAGGCTACCTAGTTCTTCAAATACATCTTCCCTAAGTTTTTCAAGCTTTTCATCGACCTACATAATAAAAAAATACATAGTTACCTTTAGAAATATGTATTAAAATACAGATACACTATTATATAAAAATCAGAATGCTTTATTAGGACTACATGTTACCTTCTCAACACCTCTTTTTAACTTATTTATTTTACGAAGAATAGACTCCTTTTCCTCTTTTCCAATTGATTCTTTGGGTTCCAATGGAGGAGCATCAACTTTTGGATTCTCAGAAATATATTCCACCTCTTCAATTGTGTACTCAACTTTATCAGGCAAAGACATCACTGAAAGCTCTTCAGGTGATTCATTTATGTTGGTGAACTGAATGATGAAAAAAAAATTTAGCTTGTTTGAGGCAGAATATGTATACAAAATGTAGATATTTTGTAGATACATTATATTATAATGAATAAAGACAATTTACCTTCATCCATTCAGGTTTAATCATTTTGTCTTCAATTGCAGCTAACCAAATCTGACCCTTAGCAGCTGACCAGTTTAGTATGCGAGGGATTGAATTAGAAATCTTTGTAGCTATATCAATGTTGACGGAGGAACAACACTCATACAACCATACTTGCATGGCTAGTGGGAATCCTCGAATGAGATAAGAATGAACAAAAGGATTTAGCCTGTGCCTAATAGATTCAATCAGGTGTCTGTAAGACTGAATACCCCATGGAAATGACTCGTATTGACCGGATTCAACCAAATAAAACCTAAAATGATCCACCAACCCAATATGGTCTCTCTCTGAAGGACAAATGAAGTATTCTATGAGATATAGAATACATAACTTGACTGCATCCTCATCATTGACCCAACTTTTGGTTGTTACTATCTGTTTTAAGTATGTCTTCTCCACTTTTACTTTGTTTGGAAAGTAACTGCTCATTAACTTACTGACATAACTAGGATTGTAACCAAAGTCTGTCACCTCAATATGACATCTAAGACCAGTTATTACTGCAAACTCTCTCAATCCAAAATTTAACCTCTCATCTTTTAACTCAGCTGAAAAATAAGAAGCATCATATGATTTCAATTCATACTTCATAAGAAGATGAATAGCTTGATTTTGCATGCATAAATTGGGAAATGACCATAAATAACCAAAGCATGTCTTCTTGAACAACTTCAAATCATTTGGAGACAAAAGCGCTTTAATTTGCCTAGGAATGCTAGGGTCACATAATGTCTGGAATCAAAGTACCCCATAATCAACATTATGGGATGCAAAAAAATGTCCATTCTGCAAAATTCAACAAATATAATTTAACATTAATACAACAATTAAAAAGCACTGATACATTTGTATGTTTCTACAAAATAACTTTAAAATTAGACAATATAACAACAATGTTAAAATAGATTAATAAATCTACAATTAAACTACAAAATTAAGACAAATAATCTCACATTATTTCAGTGCTTAAAAACATAGATACACATGCAATTTATATACAACATTTCTACAAAAATATACAAATCAAAAAAACCATAGAGTTGTAGTGTTTACCAACTAAAACAGGCGAAATAAGTACTGAAGAAATTAAAAAATTCTTACCTTAACCAGTGAGTGTTTTCGAACATTTTGAGGAGTTTTAACACCAGGGGCTTTTTTGAATTTTTCTTCTTTTTGAGAGTTTTTGAACTGGGAGCCACCTTAGCTTTCTTTCCAGGTTTATTAATAGGCACATCTTCTACAAAATTATCATCTATAACCACCCCTTTTCGTTTCCTATCCGCTTGTTTGATTGGCCTCGAAGATTCTCCAACATCGAAATCATTTTTTTGTTTAGTTTTAGCTTCAACCCTGATTTGACGTGAAGAAACACTATGCTTCATATCTACAATTGCATGTGCAGATTTCCCTTGCTTTGGGGGTGAATGTGGTGATAATACACCCAAATCGAAAGAAGGTACATCAGATTCTACATCTTTTTTAGGGATGTGTTTTGAAGCTTTGTTCTTTTTCATTGAGAAATTTTGAAGCTCAAAGGGAATTAAAAGTGTGTATGAACGAAATTGAAGATTTGACTTCAATTTTGAGTGGGTTTGTATAAGAAGCTTCAGCAGTGGGTTTGAAGCTTTGTTTTTCTGCTTTTAGCAAAGGTAAAAATGACTAGAATCGTGTGTTTATGTATACTAAATGTAATTAAATCAAACCTTAAACATTGAGGGTAATATAGTTTTCTATATGACATAGGATTGTAAAAATTCCAAATAAAAATGGGTTAAGAGTTGACCCCTGGGCAACCCCATCACGACTAGGAAACATTCCGCGTCTCTTCAATTGTTCTCACTCGGATCTTGGCTCTATCGTACATGTCCTTAATCTCTTTAATGCATGCTACAAGTTTACCTCTCGACTAAAAGCATCTCCACAAAATCTCCTCTAAAACTTTGTCGTATGTCTTTTCTACGTCAATAAACACTATATGTAAGTTTCTTTTCCTATCCCAATACTGCTCCAATAATCTCCTTAAAAGATGAATGACATACTTAGTTTATCGTTCCCAGCATGAATCCGAATTGGTTCTTGAAAATAGACACATGTCTCCCCCTCTTAAAAAAAAATTAAATAAATAAAATATTTATTTTTTGATTTAGTTGACGTAGAAATCAATTTTCTATGTATACACATAACAAATTTTATCTCTTATATATTTCTTAACTTAAAACTATTTTCCCCATAAAAAAAGCTGACGAAAAAACAACTAAATTTAAATATTTGTAGAAGGCCACGTGTTGCTCCCGCATGCCCCCCCCTTCCCAACCTCTATGCTCGTCAGTTGTCACTCTGCAAATTCCATTTCCCCCAGGTACCATCATCATTCAAATTTATATTTCCTCCCAGTTTCTAGAAGATTCCAAAATCTATGTCACCGGAAATGAAAAACTCCGGCAGAAAGCCGGCAAAGTACGACATAGAGTATCGAGCTAAGGAGGACGACTCATGGTACGGTGTACTAGTCGTGGTGAACGGCGAGACGTTAACGGTGAAGTACGAGGGCTATCCGGAGACATTCGATTCGAAAATCGCCGCTAAGGATTTCAAATCGAAGGAAGAAATCGATGAATTCGTTGGTAGGTTTAGGAATATTTCGCCGCAGCTGCAGGATAGCGAATGCGGTAGTGTTATGAAGGAAGGGATGATTGTCTGTGCGGCGTGTAATGCTTTTGGCAAGGATGATATGCACTTTTACGATGCCGTTGTTGAAGCCGTAAGCTTTTTTCTTTTGTTTGAGAATTTTTTCTAGATATATCTATTGAGGTAATGATATCTATTATATTATGACGCTGTCAGATTCTCAGTTATGGATGTTGATACGAGCTTAGGTATTCAGAAATTTATTTGAATATTTGTTGCCTTAATCAACTCGCTTTTGTGATGCTTTAAGCATAGCACGGATAACGGAGGAAGGTGAGGTAGGTTGACATAGTGTAACTATGATGAATCCTTTGAATTCTAGGATATAGAAGATTCATGCGGTTGATCACACCTAATTCAGGATTGAGGCATCTTGATTAATATTATTTAATATTAGTTTATTCTTAGTCATATCGATTTGTCAGCTCACCAGAGCAAAATTTGATAAGTAAAACATTCTCATGACATATATACTCTTCTTTGATATGTTTCAGGTGTAAACGGATTGTTTATTTCCTTGTTATCAATAGTTGCAAGTAATCTTCTTTGCTTTTTCAACTATCAAAACTCAAAAGAATCAAGAAAGAAGAATGTTGAGATTCATGTTATAAACAAGTGATGACTAAAATACCTTCATTAGTGTAAAAAGAGTGGTAGGAGATACAAAGGAGTTTCTCCTAACTATGCGTTCAGCGGGAATTGGCATCGAGCTCAGACTTGCTTATCCAATTAACTAACAATATACATGATGAAGTCCCATGATATAAGTTATTTTGTCTACGAAATTGTGTTTTGACGAAATTAGCGAGGGTGTCAACCAAAAGCTTGAATAACCAAAAGTTTGAATTATGGAGAAGCACTCTAGAGAATAAAGATTTTAACATAAGTAGAAGTAAAACAAAATTTATGCATTGTAAAGTTTAGCCAGTATAAATAGAGTGAGATAGAGGAAGTCCAATCTCTTTTATTTATTTATTTATTTATGAAATAAGGTGTTGTATTGCTGGCATTAAAAAGATGCAAATAGTACAAAAGAAGAGGTGTTAGCTCCAATACTTCATGTTTTATTCTAGTCATAGGGAGCAAACCAAAAATGTAGGCCATCAGGCCAGGCTCAGTGAGCCAATAAAGTCTAGAAAGGGAATAACATTATTCACAGGGGAGAGATTACTCCAATTAAAAAGATGCAACAGACATCTAGCTGTCAAGAAGTGATTAGGACATACCAGCAAAAACATCTTCAATTCCTCTCTATCCAAAGACACCAAAATATGCACGCTGGGATCAGTTTCCTAATACTTTTGATGGCCCATTGACTTTCCAAAAGCTTCAACTTTCAACTGCTTCCTTGGTGCTCTGAGGTAGTGTCCAAGTGATACCAAAAATTGAAAAGAACATATGCCGGAGATCAGTAGCCACTGTGCAATGCAAAAATAGATGGTTGATTAATTCTGAATTGAGCTGGCACACGTGGCATCTATTCACAATCTGGAAGCTCCTCCTACAAAGGTTGTCTCGAGTCAAAATAGCACCTCTTAAGAGTCGTCCATGCAAAACAACTGACCGTTGTAGGCAGATTGGTTCTCCAAATTATCTTCCAAGGCCACAGGTCAATAACCTCATTCGACGCACATAGTTTGTTATACACCTTCCTTAGAGGTTCCCCATCTTAGCTTATTAGTGTGCTGGATATTCATTATAAAGTTTCCTAACCTTCCAAGTAGATCAAACACTCCTCCTATCTCTAGTCTTGCATGTTTCTCCGGGAAAGGACATCCCAAGTGTTGTCTGATCTATTATGTGCTACTGTTGAGTTAGGATTGTTAGGTGTTGTCTTGATTTTCTTACCATATTTGGTTTTCCTATCTGTTGAAGGAAAGAACAACATATTTACCATAATTGGGTTTCCTTCTTGTAGAAAAAAATTATAAATTTTCCATATTTGGCTAGTCCCTTTTCTTGTAAGAAACAATTTGGACTTCTATAAATTGAGGATCTTTCATTCTCATTCAGTAGCATCCACAATGTAACCATATGGGGTTTGAGAGTCGTGTTTAGAGAGAGAACTTACGAGACACGTGTTAGTATGTCACTTGTGTTTGCCTCTTCGTGAGGTTGTTTTCCTGATATTTTGTACTCTCTTTTTATTATAGTGGATTGCTTATTTCCCGCCCGTGGACGTAGGTCAATTGACCGAACCACGTTAAATATTTGTGTCTCTTCTGGTATATTTCTCTTTTGTTGTGTGGTTTATCGTCATTCAAGGTTTGCTTTACTAGCTTTCGCATGACACCTGATTTTTCGATTCTAACAAGTGGTATCAGAGCGAGGTTCAAGACAGGTTCATCTTGGCGGGTTCAGTTCTAGTCGCAACCTATTTGATGATAATCGTGATTTTTGTATGAGAAATTTGACCAGTGTACTACTCATGTTGAGAAAAACTTTATGGTGGAAATGTGACCTGTTTAAGATTATATGAAAAAGGTGGATCGAGTTTATTTCATCACAAAATTCAGGCCAAGGGGGAAAATTGTTAGGTGTTGTCTTGATTTTCTTACCATATTTGGTTTTCCTATCTGTTGAAGGAAAGAGCAGCATATTTACCATAATTTGGTTTCCTTCTCGTAGAAGGAAATTATAAATTTTCCATATTTGGCTAGTCCCTTTTCTTGTAGGAAACGGTTTGGACGCTTCTATAAATTGAGGATCCTTCATTCTCATTCATTAGCATCCACAATGTAGCCATATGAGGTTTGAGAGTCGTGTTTAGAGGGAGAACTTACGGGACACGTGTTAGTATGTCACTTGTGTTTGTCTCTTCGTGAGGTTGTTCTCTTGATATTTTGTACTCTCTTTTTGTTATGGTGGATTGCTCATCTCCGTCCGTGGAAGTAGGTCAATTGACCGAACCTCGTTAAATGTTTGTGTCTCTTTTGGTAGATTTCTCCTTTGTTGTCGTCAGTCAAAGTTTTATTTGCTAGCTTCCGCATGACACCTGATTTTTTCGATCCTAACAATGGATCACTTGCTAATTGGAATAAAAATGGATAAGTTTCTTACAGTGTGAAGTTTTCTAGCCATTTATCCTTCCAAAATTTCACATGTGTTCCATTACCAATTTTGAAGGACACATCTTGTCAGAAGACTTCCTTCAAGTTGTTGATGTGTTTCCGGGGCTCAGCCCCATGAGGAGCTCTAGCAGTTCTAGTGCTCCAATTATCCAGCTGACCATACTTGGCTTTCATTATTTTCTTCCATAGGCTAGTGCCTTCTTGCCCATATCTCCAAAGCCACTTCATTAGCAAACTCTTGTTGTACTTTGAGAGATCTCTAATGCCCCGTCCACTTTGTGACTTTCGTTGAATTAAGTTGCCCACTTCACCAGTTGGAATTTGTGACCTTCACTGCTACGGTGCTACCTTCCTATTAAAAGGATCTCCTCAATTTGTCCAACTGCTTTTGGGCTTTACTTGGCATAGGAAAGAGGGACATGATGTAAGTTGGTATGCTGTCCAGGACACTATTAATCTGAGTCACCCTTCCAGCCATTGAGAGATATTGCATCTGCCATGTTGCTAACCTTTTCTCCACTTTCTCAATCACACCATCCCACACCTCCACTGACTTATGTTTGGCTCCCAAGGATAGTCCAAGATAGGTTATAGGAAATGAGCCAATGCCATAACACATTATGCCTGCCAGTTCTTCCAAGTCAGGCACCACATTGACAGGATATATCATGTTTTTCAGCATGTTTATGTGCAGACCTGAAATAGATTCAAAAATAAGGAGAGTTAGATTAAGGTACTGTAGTTGCAATTTTTCAGCCCCACAGAAATTTTTTGTGTCATATGCATATAGTAGATGGGAGACCGAGATTGAGTTTCCTGAGTTGTTGTTTATCCTGAACCCTTCAATCCATTGTAACTGGCTTGCTTTATCAAGCATTTTGCTCAAACGTTCCGTTGCTATGATGAAGAGAAAAGGTGAGAGGGTGTCTCCTTGCCTAATCCCTTTCTGAGGGGAGAAGAAGCCGACTGGAGATCTATTATCAAGGACTGAATACTTGACTGTGGTGAGGCGGAACTTAATCCACCTGAACCATCTTTCTCCAAAACCCCATTCCTCTTAGTGTTGAGTGTCACGACCTAAAATCCACTAAGGGTCGTAATGACGCCCAATACCGTTTGTCAGGCAAGCCGACGCGGAAGTATTAGTAAATTCTTACTTTATCTACCCAATTTGGTTACGACGTTTCTAAATTTGCAATTTAAAACAGGTGATGATAAGCAATATTTAATAATCCCTCTGTTCCAGTTTATGTGAACCTATTTCCTTTTTGGTCTGTTAAAAAAGAATGACCCCTTTCTAAATTTGGTAACAATTTAGCTTAAAATTACAACTCTACCCTTAATGAGAAGCTTTTATAACCACACAAATACTCTGGGCCCCATTTGAACTTGTTTAGGACCACAAATTCCAAAAGTCTTCATTTTTTTCTTAAACTCCGTGCCCAGTCAAACAGATTCACATAAATTGGAACGGAGGAAGTAATAATTATACAACCCAAAAGAACTGTCTATTAATGTGTGTGCCAAGACATGGTGTCACAAGCTGTGGGCATCTAGTAGAGTACACAACAGAAACACACTATCCTACTGTCCGAAACAGAATAGACAACAAAACTATACATAAGAAAGACTTCTTCAGGCTGCCGCATGGCATGGGAGGGAAACAACTCACCATAAAAGTCTCGAGTCCGCCCCGGGATACGCACCAGACTGATAGCCAGGTACACCTGCCTCAGATCCTGTACAATTAAGTACAGAAGTGTAGTATGAGTATATAAACAATATGTACCCCGTAAGTATCCCATCTAATCTCGAAGAAGTAGAGACGAGAGGTCGACTTGATACTCACTAGGGTCAAATAATATGAGAAAGAATCTGTAATAAGCATGGATAGCACAGTTTATTGAAATTTTAAGACAAGGATTAACAATTCTTTTTCCAAATAATATCCTAGGTATCCATCTACGTTTCAAGGCATATATGAAGTTCAGTCCACAGAGAAATACTAAGTAAAGCATGCGCAAGCAGTACCGAGGGACGTACGGCACGATCCAACATAAAAGTAAATTGTGCACTGCCGAGGGTCGAACCATAGATGCATCTATTACCCCGCTCGCGAATCGTACATGCGACGCGGTCAAATATAAACAAACACAACACTCAGTCAATCAAGAATTTATCAAGGAGCAGTTATCCAAGGAAAAGCCAATTCTCTTTTAACAATTCAAGAAAATGGAGTTTAATCTTCTTAGAAATTCATTCGCTAATTCGATGTGGTTTAAGGAATTCAAATTGTCAATAATATTACAATATTCCAAGTATAGCATGCTTATGGGTCCTAGACTACCCGGACTTAACATAATAGTAGCTACGCACGGACTCTCGTCACCTAGTGCGTACGTAGCCCCCGCATATAATGGCAATTAATTCAATTATTACACCTATGGGGACAATTCCCTCTTACAAGGTTAGAAAGGAGACTCACCTCGCTCCAAAGTGCACTTCCAATACCAAGAACGAGTCCAAGCCCTCAATTTGGAGCCGAACGATCCCAAACTAGTTAAACGAAGTAAGAACTAGTCAATATAGACTCACAAGATCGAATTCTGGCTATTTAAGTAATTCCCCAACCATTAGCACAAGTTTCCTAAAATCTGACCCCGGGTCCACGTGCCCGGATTCCGAGATTTTCGAAAGAAGTTGTTCTCTACAACCTAAGGATCAATAATATATGATTTCTAATTTATCCCATAACAAATTTCGTGGTTAAATCTAAGTTTCATTAAAACCCTAGGTTTTTGCTCTAACCCCGTGATTTCACCTTAATACTAGTGTTTAATCTACCTAAGACAATGATATTAAACTAGAAATAGGTAGCACACGCTTACCTCAAGATGCTAAGTGAAGTCCTTTCTCTCAAAAGCTCCAAAATCGCCCAATGGAGGAGTGAAAATATGATAAAAATGTCTTAGAACCCGTATTAAATGAATCTACTGCCCATCGATTTCCGCATCTGCGGTCAGGGGACCGCATCTACGAGAGATGGGCCGCACCTGCGAAAATGGGCCAAAGAGCTGCGGAGCCGCTTCTGCGGTCTCCAGGCCGCATCTGCGGAGCCGCTTCTGCGGTTCCTGGCCTGTCCTGTCCTGGGCCGCTTATGCGATGGCACGACCGCATCTGCGGCCTACCAACCGCATGTGCGGTTATGATAGAAGCAACAAACTTCTACTCTTTCTAAAAATCGCCACTTCAGTCGAGCCTCGTCCGATTGACGCTCGGGGCTCCTGGCCCCGCCCGAACATACCGACAAGTCTGAAATCACGAGACGGACCTACTCGAACCTTCGAAACACCCGAAACAACGCTAAATCTAGGAATCATCCCCTAAAACCAAATGAATCAAACTTATGAACTTCAAGTTCTTAATTTTCCCTTAACGGGACAAAACGCCCTTAAACTACTCGGATTGACACCATATTTTACGGACAAGTCTTAAATGATATTTCGGACCTGTACCAGGCTTCGGAACCAACATACGGGCCCGATACCCATGAAATCAATCATTACTTAGTTTCTTTAAACCCTTAAAACTTCAAATTAACAATTTCAAATACAAATTCATTACTCGGGCTAGGGACCTCGGAATTCGATTCCGAACATACGCCCAGGTCCCATATTTTCCCATGGACCCTCCGGGACCGTCAAATCACAAATCCGGTTCCGTTTGCTCAAAATATTGACCAAAGTCAAACTTAGTCTTTTAAGGGAATTCTAAGGAATCAAATGGGCATATTTCACTCAAAACTCTTCCAATTCCCGAACCAACCGTCCCCGCAAGTCGTAAATTAGCTAAAGCAAGCACGGAAAGTTTTATTTAGGGGAACGGGGTTAAAAAGGCAAAACGATCAGGCGGAACGTTACATTCTCCACCTCTTAAACAAACGTTCGTCCTCGAACGGACATAGAAAAGTACCTTAGCTGCTGAATAAATAGGGATATCTGCTCTGCATGTCCTCCTCGGACTCCCAGGTCGCCTCCTCGACTGGTTGGCCCCTCCACTGGACCTTTACCGTAGAAATCCTCTTGGATCTCAACTGGCGATCCTGTCTATCAATAATGGCGATTGGCTCCTCCTTATAACCCAAGCTCTCATCCAGCTGAATAGTACTAAAGTCTAACACATTGGACAAGTCGGAGTGATACTTCCGAAGCATTGATACATGGAAAACTGGATGAACTCCCGATAAGCTGGGGGGTAAGGCAAGCTCATAGGCAACCTCCCCAACTCTCCTCAACACCTCAAAGGGGCCAATAAACCTTGGGCTCAACTTCCCCTTCTTCCCGAACCTCATAATGCCTTTCATTGGCGAGACTTTCAAGAGAACCTTCTCGCCAACCATAAATGATACATCACGCGCCTTCTGATCCGCGTAACTCTTCTGTCTGGACTGAGCTGTGCGAAGCCTCTCCTGAATCAACTTCACCTTATCCAAGGTATCCTGCACCAAGTTTGTACCATACCACTTAGCCTCACCGGGCTCGAACCACCCGATAGGAGAACGACAACGACGACCATATAAAGCCTCGTATGAAGCCATCTCAATGCTGGATTGAAAGCTGTTGTTATATGCAAACTCCGCCAAGGGCAAGAACTGATCCCACTGCCCTCCAAAGTCAATCACACATGCTCTAAGCATATCCTCTAAAATCTGAACTGTCCGCTCCGATTGCCTGTCGGTCTGAGGATGGAATGCTGTGCTAAGCTCTACACGGGTCCCCAACTCACTCTGAACGGCTCTCTAGAAATGGGAAGTGAACTGAGGGCCTTTGTCTGATATGATGGAAACAGGCACACCGTGCAACCAGACTATCTCCCGAATGTAAATCTGAGCATACCTCTCCGTCGTATAAGTAGTCGCCACTGGAATGAAGTGAGCCGACTTGGTCAACCTATCAATAATGACCCATACTGAATCGAACTTCCGCAAGGTCCGCGGCAACCCAACTACGAAATCCATGGTGATGCGCTCCCACTTCCACTCTGGTATAGGCATCTGCTGAAGGAGGCCACCCGGCCTCTGGTGTTCATACTTGACCTGCTGGCAATTCAAACACCTGGCTACATACTCCACTATGTCTTTCTTCATCCTTCGCCACTAATAATGCTGCCTTAAGTCACGGTACATCTTCGTAGCACCCGGATGAATGGAATACCACGAACTGTGCGCCTCCTCTAGAATCCTCTCCCTCAGACCATCAACATTAGGGACACATAAACGACCCTGGAGTCGTAAAACACCATCCTCGCCAATAGCAACCTCCTTGGCACCTCCCTGAAGCACCGTCTCTCTGAGAACCGCCAAATGTGGATCATCGAACTGTTGGGCCTTGATCTGCCCCAACAATGAAGACTGAGCAACCGCACACGCAAGAACTCGGCTGGGCTCTGAAATATCCAACCTCACAAGTCTGTTAGCCAAGGACTAAATGTCCAAAGCTAGTGGCCTCTCCTCCGCTGGAATGAATGCCAAACTACCTATACTCCATGCCTTCCCGCTTAAGGCATCCGCGACAACATTAGCCTTGCCTGGATGATAAAGAATGGTGATGTCATAATCCTTCAGTAACTCAAGCCACCTGCGCTACCTCAAATTAAGATCCCTCTGTTTGAACAAATGCTGTAAGCTGCGATGATCCGTATATACCTCACATGACACCCCATACAGATAATGCCTCCATATCTTAAGAGCATGAACGATCGCGACCAACTCTAGGTCGTGCATAGGATAATTCTTCTCATGAACCTTCATCTGGCGCGAAGCATAGGCAATAACTCGCCCCTCCTGCATCAATACGCATCCCAATCCAACGTGCGAAGCGTCGCAATATACTGTATACATCCCTGAACCGGAAGGTAACACAAGAACTGGTGCTGTAGTCAAGGCTGTCTTGAGCTTCTGAAAGCTCTCCTCACAATCATCGGACCAACGGAAAGGAGCATCCTTCTGGGTCAATCTAGTCAAATGTGATGCAATAGATGAAAAGCCTTGCACGAATCGCCGGTAGTAACCTGCTAACCCCAGGAAACTCCTAATCTCGGTCACAGAGGTAGGACGTGGCCAACTCTGAACTGCTTCAATCTTCTTGAGATCCACCTTAATACCCTCTCCAGACACAATATGCCCCAAGAATGCCACTGACTCTAGCCAGAACTCACACTTGGAGAACTTAGTATATAGCTTCTGCTCTCGCAAGGTCTGAAGCACTACCCTCAAATGCTGCTCGTGCTCCCCCAGGCTACGGGAGTATATCAAGATGTCATCAATGAAGACGACGACAAATGAATCAATGTAAGGCCTGAATACCCTGTTCATCAAGTCCATGAACGCCGTTGGGGCATTAGTCAAGCCAAAGGACATCACCAGGAACTCATAATGGCCATATCTGGTCTGGAATGCAGTCTTCGGAACATTCGAGTCCCGAATTTTCAGCTGATGATACCCTGACCTCAAGTCAATCTTGGAGAACACCCTAGCACCCTGCAACTGGTCAAACAAATCATTGATACAGGGCAACAGATACTTGTTCTTGATGGTGACTTTGTTCAACTAGCGGTAATCAATGCACATCCGCATAGTCCCATCCTTCTTCTTCACAAATAACATGGGTGCACCCAAGGCGATATACTGGGTCTAACAAACCCCTTTGCTAACAATTCCTCAAGCTGCTCCTTCAACTCCTTGAACTCCTTCGGAGCCATACGGTACGACGGGATAGATACAGGCTCCCAGCCTGGAGCCAAATCAATGCAGAAATCACTATCATGTTCCGGTGGCATGCCAGTAAGATCAGAAGGAAACACATTGGCGAACTCTTGAACCACCGGAACTGAATCAATCGTCGGGGACTCTGCGGTGGTGTCACGAACATAAGCTAGATAAGCCAAACAACCTTTCTCGACCATATGTCAAGCCTTCAGGAAAGAAATAACCCTACTAGATGTATCGACTGCGGAACCCTTCCACTCCAACCTCGGGAACCCTGGCATCACTAGTGAAACAGTCTTGGCATGGCAATCTAGGACGGCGTGATAGGGGGACAACCAATCCACGCCCAGGATGATCTCAAAGTCGATCATATCAAGCAACATGAGATCCGCACTAGTCTCAAAACCACAGAGTGGGACCATACAGGATCGGTAGATCCGACCCACAACCACAGAATCACCCACAGGAATGGACACATGAACATGAATGCCCAAAGGCTCAGGAGAAATAACCAGGAAACGAGCAAACAGAGATGATACATATGAATAAGTAGACCCTGGATCAAATAATACCGAAGCATCTCTACCCCCGACGGAAATAATACCTTGATGACGGCATCTGAGGCCAATGCATTTGGCCTGGCCGGAAGGGCGTAGAATCTGGTTGGAGTGTCGGCTGGCTGGCCTCCACCTGACTGAGTAATAGCTGGATGACCTCTCCCTGCCTGGCCTCCACCTCTGGGACACTTACCAGTCTGCTGTCCACCTCTAGGTGGCGGGGCAGTAGGTGCTGAAATCATAGGTTGCTGTACTGCCTTGCCCCGAAGCTTGGGGCAGGTCCTTTTCATGTGACGCGGGTCTCCACACTCATAGCATACCCTCGGTACCATAGCCTGCTGCCCTGAAGTCTGAGCCTGCTGACCCGAATACCCACCGGAAGAACCTTGGATGGCTGGTGGGCGATACAAACTCTCTGGCACGGCACTGAAGTGAGCACTGGAAGAATCCTGATGACCAGAGTACCCGCCGGATAAACCCTGAATAGCCAGTGGGCGGTAAGAACTCTCCGGTATCGCACTGAAATAGGGCCTCACTGGAGCACCCCGGGAGGGGGTGGTGTTGCTGAATACGGGGGCCTGCTAGGCTGACCCCTCCCGAAGTGACCTCTACCCCTAACTGGGGCGCCTCTGAACTCTCCCGAAAACCGGGCCCTTTTGTCCTGCTGAATCTGCTCTCTACCCCTCTGGCGATACCCCTCAATCCTGCGAGCAATCTCTACCACTAGCTGGTACTCAGTACCCATCTCCACCTCTCGAGCCATGCCAGCTCGAATACTGGGGTGCAACCCCGCAACAAATCTCCGCACTCTCTCTGCATCTGTGTGAAGTATCATGAGTGCATGGCGAGATAACTCAGAGAACCTCGCCTCATAATCGGTCACAGACATCTGGCCCTGCTCAAGATGCTCAAACTGATACCGCAGCTCTTCCCTCTTAGAGGATGGAATGTACCTATCCAAAAATAACTGTGCGAACTGACTCCAAGTGAGGGGAGGGGAACCTACTGGCCTGCCAAGAACATAGGACTGCCACCATCTACGGGCCCTACCCTCCAAGCTGAAAAGTGGTGAAGTCAACTCCATGTGACTCCAATATCCTCATGTTGTGCAGTCTATCCCTGCACCTGTCGATGAAGTCCTGGGCATCCTTATGTCGCTCACCCCCGAAGATAGGAGGGTGAAGTCTAGTCCATCTGTCCAATAACTTCTGCGGGTCACTGTCCGCAGCTGATCTAGGCTGGGGCGCCACTGCGGCAACTGGCTAGGCCTCATCTGCGGGTAGTGCACCCGGGGTCTGATACACTGCAGGTGCATGACCCGGAGCCTGAGCAGTAGGGGTCTGTGCCCCCCTCCTACCTGTGAGGTAGCTGGATCTGCTGGGAATAAACCAGCCTGAGTCATAGAATCCATGAACCGTACCATATGGCCCATGACCTCCTGAAATCCCGGTATTGTCATAAAGTCTGCCGGGGTAGGCTCAGCCGCGGGCACCTCGCCCTGCTCCTCGATAATAGGATCTCCCGCGGGATCTGCTGGTGGTGCTACTGGGATAACTCTGGGACGCCCTCGTCCCCTACCACGTGCAGGTGCCCTCCCCCAGCCTCTGCCTCGGCCTCTAGCAACGGGGGGGAGCAGCTCCTGTCGGGTCTGGAACATCAGCCGTGCGTGTCCTCACCATCTGTGAGAGAATAGAAGAGGGAAATTTAGTATACCAACCACTGCACGATAGGAATTGAATAATGAGTAGTTTTCCTAACACCCTATAGCCTCTCGAAGATAAATACAGACGTCTCCGTACCGATCCGCAAGACTCTATTAGGTTTGCCCATGACTTGTGAGACCTACGTGAACCTAGTGCTCTGATACCATGTTGTCACGACCCAAAATCCATTAAGGGTCGTGATGGCGCCCAACACCATTGTCAGGCAAGCCGACGCGGAAGTATTAGTAAATTCTTATTTTATCTACCCAATTTGGTTACGACGTTTCTAAATTTGCAATTTAAAACAAGTGATGATAAGCAATATTTAATAATAATTATACAACCCAAAAGAACTGTGTACTAATGTGTGTGCCAAGACCTTGTGTCACAAGCTGTGGGCATCTAGTAGAGTACACAACAAAAACACTATCCTACTGTCCGAAACAGAATAGACAGCAAAACTATACATAGGAAAGACTTCTTCAGGCTGCTGCACGGCATGAGAGGGAAGCAGCTCACCGTAGAAGTCTCGAGTCCGCCTCGGGATACGCACCAAACTGATAGCTAGGTACACCTGCCTCAGATTCTGTACAATTAAGTACAGAAGTGTAGTATGAGTACATAAACAATATGTACCCCGTAAGTATCTCGTCTAATCTCGAAGAAGTAGAGACGATAGGTCGACTTGATACTCACTAGGGTCAAATAATATGAGAAAGAATCTGTAATAAGCATGGATAGCACAGTTTATTGAAATTTTAAGACGAGGATTAACAGTTCTTTTTCCAAATAATATCCTAGGTATCCATCTACGTTTCAAGGCATATATGAAATTCAGTCCACAGAGAAATACTAAGTAAAGCATGCGCAAGCAGTATCGAGGGACGTACGACACGATCCAACATAAAAGTAAATTGTGCACTGCCGAGGGTCGAACGACTCGAACCATAGATGTATCTATTACCCCGCTCGCGAATCGTACATGCGACGCGGTCAAATATAAACAAACACAACACTCGGTCAATCAAGAATTTATCAAGGAGCAGTTATCCAAGGAAAAACCAATTCTCTTTTAACAATTCAAGAAAATGGAGTTTAATCTTCTTAGAAATTCATTCGCTAATTCGATGTGGTTTAAGGAATTCAAATTGTCAATAATATTACAATATTCCAAGTATAGCATGCTTATGGGTCCTAGACTACCCGGACTTAACATAATAGTAGCTACGCACAGACTCTCGTCACCTAGTGCGTACGTAGCCCCCGCATATAATGACAATTAATTCAATTATTACACCTATGGGGACAATTCCCTCTTACAAAGTTAAAATGGAGACTCACCTCGCTCCAAAGTGCACTTCCAATACCAAGAACGAGTCCAAGCCCTCAATTTGGAGCCGAACGATCCCAAACTAGTTAAATGAAGTAAGAACTAGTCAATATAGACTCACAAGATTGAATTTTAGCTATTTAAGTAATTCCCAACCATTAGCACATGTTTCCTAAAATCCGACCCCGGGCCCACGTGCCCGGATTCCGAGATTTTTCGAAGGAAGTTGTTCTCTACAACCTAAGGATCAATAATATATGATTTCTAATTTATCCCATAACAAATTTCGTGGTTAAATCTAAGTTTCATTAAAACCCTAGGTTTTTGTTCTAACCCCATGATTTCACCTTAATACTAGTGTTTAATTACCTAAGACATTGATATTAAACTAGAAATAGGTAGCACACACTTACCTCAAGATGCTAGGTGAAGTCCTTCTCTCAAAGGCTCCCAAATCGCCCAATAGAGGAGTGAAAATGTGATAAAAATGACTTAGAACCCGTATTAAATAAACCTCACTGCCAGTGATTTCCGCATTTGCGGTCAGGGGACCGCATCTGCGAGAGATGGGCCGCACCTGCGAAAATGGGCCAAAGAGCTGGGACCGCATCTGCGGTCTCCAGGCCGCATCTGCGGAGTCGCTTCTGCGGTTCCTGTCCTGTCCTGGGCCGCTTCTGCGATGGCACGACCGCATCTGCAGTCTCGCACCTGCGGCCCACCAACCGCAGGTGCGGTTATGATAGAAGCAGCAAGCTTCAGCTCTTTCTAAAAATCGCCACTTCAGTTGAGCCTCGTCCGATTGACGCTCGGGGCTCCCGACCCCGCCCGAACATACCGACAAGTCTGAAATCACGAGACGGACCTACTCGAACCCTTGGAACACCCGAAACAACGCTAAATCTAGGAATCACCCCCTAAAACCAAATGAATCTAACTTATGAACTTCAAGTTATTAATTTTCCCTTAACGGGACAAAACGCCCTTAAACTACTCGGATTGATACCAAATTTTACGGACAAGTCTTAAATGATATTTCGGACCTGTACCGGGCTTCGGAACCAACATACGAGCCCAATACCCATGAAATCAATCATTACTTAGTTTCTTTAAATCCTTAAAACTTCAAATTAACAATTTCAAATAAAAATTCATTACTCGGGCTAGGGACCTCGGAATTAGATTCCGGACATACGCCCAGGTCCCATATTTTTCCACGGACCCTCCGGGACCGTCAAATCACGAATCCGGGTCCGTTTGCTCAAAATGTTGACCAAAGTCAAACTTAGTCTTTTAAAGGAATTCTAAGGAATCAAATGGGCATATTTCATTCAAAAGTCTTCCAATTCCCGAACCAACCGTCCCCGCAAGTCGTAAATTAGCTAAAGCAAGCACGAGAAGTTTTATTTTGGGGAACGGGGTTAAAAAGGCAAAACGACCAGGCGGGTCGTTACATTGAGAGTAGGTAGGACCAACTCACTTGATCGAATGCCTTCTTTATGTCCACTTTGCATTAAATTCCAGGACTCCACTTTTTAGTCCCTCATCCAGTAGTTCATTTGCTATGACTGTTGCATCAGTTATCTGTCTTTTTTTGAGGAATGCATTATGTTCCCCTGAGATGAGCTTCCCCATCACTGTCTTTATCCTTTCTACTAAAAGTTTAGCTACTATTTTATACATACTTCCAATGAGACTTATTGGTCTAAAGTCCTTGAGCTCTATTGTACCTTTTTCCTTGGGGACAAATGCAATAAATGAAGCATTGATGGGTTTCACCAACCTCTAAATGCAAACAATTGAGATATCTAGGCTTGATATTCCAAGATAAAGGTATAATCGGCGAGGCAGCTGCACATATCAAGAATTGGGTAGTTGAAATGAATAAGCGCTTCTAAAGTGCTGCTATATGAGAATATCTAACAACGTTAGTAGGAAAGTCCTTAAGATGGTCGTAAGACCTCTAATGCTATTAGAGTAAATGTGGGCCTCTAAGGTCCAACACATCCACAAGATGATTGTCACCAAAAAACGAATATTAAGATGGATGCATGGTCATACAAGATCGCAGATGATCACGTTCAACATGAGGTGCAAGTAACATACATATATCTATAAAATGAGAGTTTCTTAGTGGTCAATGAAGTGGATTGAGAACCAAGAGGAACACTAGGTGATTTCTTCCCATCTGGCCAAGTCTTGGTGGATAGAATTATCCGGTACTTGTGCTGGTGGGACTTGAGTTGTAGCTAGTATCCTGTGAAATTAGTTGAGGTGCGCACAAGATTACCCGGACACCATGGTTATCCAAACAAAGAAAATAAGAGCTGCTGATTAAAAAAGAATATATAATGAGAGAAGGTCGTTTGAGATGGTTTGGTGATGTCCTACTTCGGCCTTCGGATGCACCAATTAATGTGTGAAATCATGGTAGCTAACAAAGGACCACATAGACCTAGAAATACATGGAACAAGTTCGTTTGGAAGGACCAGCAATCTCTTTGAATCTATGCAGATTTGGCAATATAGGACATATTGAAATAAATAAATCCATACAGGTGATACCTTATGTGAGATTAAGGTATAGTCATGTTGGTTGGTTTATATTAAACCCAATGTTCGTTAAGAGTCTTTTAGTCTTATAAGAGATTTGTGTGCCAATCAAAAATATACAGAACATATAATGTTTGAAAGGCTTAATTTTTAAATATTTAGTTGGTACGAGTCTAAATGTTGCCTAGATTTGGGTGGAGTTGGCAGTACTAAGTGACACCTTGTCAGGGTAATTTGGCAAGACGCTGTGATTAGATAATTCGTTGTTGATAATGGAGGAATTCAAGCAAAGGGAATACTTGTTGATGTGGCTTGAATTTTATGGTAACCGGAACAAATAAGGATTTTGCCTTAGTTGTGCTCCAGATTTTGTGCTCACTCTTCTTATACGTGATTATCTAATATTTTCCTATATTGAAAAATGTTTTTTCTTAAAATGACAAGATTATCTTCTTGTGCAAAAGGAGGGTGTCTTTCCAGTTTAGGGTGTGAAAAGAAAGAGGAAAAGGAAGAGAATGAGTTTGAGACAAAATAAGCGGAGAGTGTTTGTGAACATATTGGGGACTTAGGTTTCTGAGAATTGGGGAAAGATTTTTACCGTTGTTCTTTCAGCAGAGTGAAATTTTCGCACCTTCTTGTTCTAGGATGTAGGCGTTACTGCTGAACCTCGTTATTGTGTCGGTCATTACCTTCTGTTGTTTTGTTGCTTTAAATTGTGGGTTTGTCATAAATATACAGTAAAAGTAGCATGATTCAAAGACGAAAGGGAGGGGCCTATCTAATTCAAATTGGTTTGTTGGCTTTGATTCACTTGCTTCAAATTGTCTTATTCCACTCTTTGGTAGATACACAATGTGAACCATTCATTTCACAGTGGAATGGAGGAGTGTTTATGTACCTTTGTCTTATCCTGGCTTCATGGTCCAAAGAAGGATTGCATGACTGCTTCTGGAATTGAAGGCATATGTATCATAAAGGGCACACCGCAAGTTGATCCTAGACTAGCTTCCTTTGTGAAATTGGCAAACCAGAAACTCAGAAAATCCTCTTGCAAGTCGACTTCTACTTCTGAGCAAGACAGTCCAGCATCTGGAGGATTGTCTCGTAATAAAAGAGGCAGATATTTGTCTTCTGCGCAAAAGTCAGATTCGTCCTCCAAGGCAAGTTATCACCTAATAATGTTCATGAATTTGAGTGATGATGCACATGAAGGTGCCTAAATCATTCTCCTCTTCCTTTCATGTAGGGGATAGGCATTGCCAAGAATATGGTTGACGTGAGATGCACAACAGAAGGTGTGCTACGGAACTCCATCACCTGTTACGATGTGGTAATTGCACTTTCTTAAGTTCTTCATTGTGAACTGCAGCAAGAGATTGTAACTATAGCAGGCACTGGGATCATGATAAAGATCTCGGAGGGCAGTGTTCAAATTACCATCTCATTCTGGTTGAAAACTTGGAGAGGAACTTGTTGCCATCTTCACTGAGGGATTTCATACATGAACACACTTCTGTTTTGTCACAAGTACATGTTTTTCCCTGCCCGTCATATATGCCCTATGCAAGAGGCATTATCGTGGTAGATTGTGAAAAGAAGCTTCAGAAGATACACCAGTTTTTGGATAATCCAACTCACCTTATTGTGTCCTCAAGGGGAAGGTGCGTTTTCTAAATCAGTTTCTTCCTTAAAGTTGTCGTTGATCCTTCAGTCATCTCTCTTCTTTCATTGTAATGTATTCATTGGAAAGATTTATATGTTATTAGTATCAATAAAATATTTAGGCTTCAGTTATTATTGTGTTATATATTATTCCCACATGTATTAGACTTGAATAGATTAGAATCTAGCTCCCATTAGAATTGTGTTGTTTCTTCTAGTTATTGGACTTCGGGTGTGTCAGAATCGTTGGTTCCCTGCTTCTAGACAGATTATGAGCTCAAATACATTTTCATTCAGCTTAGGATCATGTTTGGCCTGGATCAAACTTGTTAAGACATGTTTTAGGCTGTTCTGCTTAGAGATTCCTTGCCACAATTACCCAGCCAGTCAAATTTTTGTTGGATAGAATAGTGCATGCAGTCATGATGTAAAGTTTCTCATACTTGTCTTCTGAAATTTTTTCTTTTTAGTTTTCTTGGAAGAAAGAACTGTCATATGTCATGCTTATATTTCCTGAGCTTGTGATTTGCTCAAATACCTTAGTGCAATTCTGCTGCACCACTTGTTTGAGGCCTGCTCTGTGGTTACATTAATAGCATATGTCTTTTTCCTTGGTCCTGAACTGACTTTGGTGACAGTGAAAACATGCTCAATGCCATCTGATATTAGTTGCTTCTGCAATTTCCTCTTTTCTTGTTGATAATATAGTTACTTCTTCTGCTGTTGGCACCTAAACTGCTGATATTTGAGCTGCTTCTGCAGTTAGCCACCGTTCTCTCTCTCTCTCTCTCTCTCTGACTGTTAAAATGGATCCAAAGTTGAATTAGAGGTTCTAGAATGGTATCTATCTTTATTAAGAAAAAGAACAGCACAAAATTTGAAATGGTTGAGTCCTTGTAAAGAGCCTTTATAGTTTATACATTAATTAATCTGAAGTTCTACTCCATGTACTACACTTTCTGTGACTAGTTGGGATCGTTTTTGAAAGATCTCTAGAGTAAATGCATAGTTTCACCTGCTAATTTTCCTGTTTCTGGAGCCGCTAAGAGTTATAGTTTATTCGGGGATTGCTTGAAGTGTTATGCATTCTGCACTGTTTTGTTTTTCCTTAGTTCTCTGCTTATGAAGTTGAAAGTGTTGTTTTGCTCTGCAAATCAGCTTCTAAAGAAATGTACGGTACAGGAGAAGAATACTCATCTCTAAATGCTACTTTTTTGCGTCATATTCCGTTTAATGCTACTTCCGTTCTTGCTCGAACGCTTTTTGATGCTGCTTACTTTTCACTGTCAATGCCATTTGGAGTTCCTTATGATATAGGCACTTCAAGATCCTCTATGTTTTCCAATCTGTCATAGAATTAGAATGTATAGACTTGATGTGCCAATCATGTAGAAGGAATGGACTTCTCGTGAAATGCTAAGTTGTTTTTACCTTGTTTAAACTTCTGGAAATAACTAGCTGGATTCTTAGGGAAACAGGTCTCCAGAATCAATGCGTATGGTATGAATAAGGTTGCTCATACTACTTTCCATTTACTAATGATTGCTTGAAAAAGTTATATACTTTGAGGCCCCTATTTGTTTTCTTTTTCTTTCTCATTCTCAGAATATGAAAATTGATTCTTTTCGATCCCTCAGTATCTACTTCTAAAGTGAGAGCTGCAAAGGAAGTGTGATACTCTGGTTTTATGTGCCACTACCTTGGGTCTTTAATGCTGTTTAACATACTTCTATGGCTAGCAATTTATGCTAGATGTGTAGATACTAATTCAGTTTAAGAGTAAAAATCATGTTTTCTTGCATGTGCATTGATATTCTAGATTGAGAAATGCCTACGGAGTCATGTATTATTTCCATTTGTCTTTTACAGGCCAGTGGTTATAAGTGTGAGAGATTTGAGGTATACCATGATTAAGCTGTCACTTGGGAGCTTAGTGTACGGATCCCAGGTAAGACTGATACCGTTTTATTTGTTTAAAATTAGAAAAAGGTGTAGGAGAAGGACCCACATTTGTTAAACATGCAGCATGGCACATTGTATTGTCAGAGCTACTTCAGGAAGGACTTTGGTAGAAGACATATTGGAAAATATCATATATATGAGGTTGTTTGATAATCTAGCAGCATGCATATCTAAGTAGTTACTCGTAGCTAGGGGTGGCAAAATGGTTAAAAGAAAATAGTTAACCACCCATATTATCCACTAAAAAATGGGTTGGATAATGAACTTTTTAAAAACGGGTCAAATATGGATAAGAA